>NW_006239296.1:29755-32057 GCF_000226075.1 Solanum tuberosum | reverse complement strand
ATCGAAAAAGTGATAGTTTCGTTTGGGTCTGAAACTTGGAAAACTTGTTATCTTTCAACAAGATACATTCTAACAGTTTGTCAAAACATTATTAATCCTTTTTTTCTTTTAGGTTCACTTATTTCTTTCTAGTTGTATCTCAGTTATTTCTCCTCTTTGTGAGTTGTTTTTTTCATCTCCAAATCTAGGAGTAGTTCTAAACTAAAAATATTTTATTTATCGAAATAGAGAAAGCTTTCAAATCTAAGAGTAGCTCTGAACTAAAAATATTTTATTTATCGAAATAGAGAAAGCACAGGTCTGCCTAGAAGCAGTCGCAATAACTTGGTTTCAGTGTTTCATCTATGTTTTTTCAGGAAAAAGAAAGCATAGGTCTACCTATCTCTGATCTCATCTCAATCTCTATCTTTTATTCACTCGAATCTCAGGAATTACTCCACTTCTTCCAATTTATTTGTTTCCTTCGATTAAACTGATTTGTTGTTTGTTTTGTTGAAGTTATAACTATTCCTATTTAAGTTACTTTTGTTCGCTGATCACACTAGTTGCTGATTATTATTTGTAAAAAACGATTCAGTTTTATAGTGTGTTATGCACCAAAAATGAAGGGGGTCGATCCCTAAAGAACGAAGTGTTCGAAAAGGTTAAGAACAGTGAAGAAAGAGACATTAACAACTAGACGAGCTAATATAATATGATCAATACAGAGAGATTTGTGTTCAAGTTGAGAAATCCATTATGAATTACAAGTGAATCGTTTTTAAACTTTTAAACCTAACAGAGCAAGTGAGAAAATTGATTGTTGTATGTTGCCATTGGAAAAGTGAAAAATTGATAGTCTTGTTTGGTTCTAAAAACTAATAAAAGATGTACAACGAAATAGAACCGATGCAAATGACCTCATGTGGTGATACTCACAGAAGGTTGAAAAAGTGATAGTTTCGTTTGGGTCTGAAACTTGGAAAACTTATTATCTTTCAACAAGATACATTCTAACAGTTTGTCAAAACATTATTAATCCATTTTTTCTAGTAGGTTCACTTATTTCTTCCTAGTTGTATCTCAGTTATTTCTCCTCTTTGCGAGTTGTTTTTTTCTTCTCCAAATCTAAGAGAAGCTTTAAACTAAAAATATTTTATTTATCGAAATAGAGAAAGCAGAGGTCTGCCTAGAAGCAGTCGCAACAACTTGGTTACAGTGTTTCATCTATGTTTTTTCAGGACAAAGAAAGCATAGGTCTACCTATCTCCGATCTCAACTCAAATCTCCATCTTTTATTCACTCGAATCTCAGGTATTACTCCACTTCTTCCAATTTTATTTGTTTCCTTCGATTAAACTGATTTTGTTGTTTGTTTTGTTGAAGTTATAACTATTCCTATTTAAGTTACTTTTGTTCGCTGATCACACTAGTTGCTGATCATTATTTGTAAAAACTGATTTAGTTTTATAGTGTGTTATGCTCCAAAAAATGAAGGGGGTACGATCCTTAAAAGAACGAAGTGTTCTAAAAGGTTAAGAACAGTGAAGAAAGAGACATTAACAACTAGACGAGCTAAAATAATATGATCAATACACAGAGATTTATGTTCAAGTTGAGAAATCCATTATGAATTACAAGTGAATCGTTTTTAAGCTTTTAAACCTAACAGAGCAAGTGAGAAAATTGATTGTTGTATGTTGCTATTGGAAAAGTGAAAAATTGATTGTTTTGTTAGGTTCTAAAAACTAATAAAAGATGTAAAACGAAATAGAACTGATGCAAATGACCTCATGTGGTGATGCACATAGAAGGTTGAAAAAGTGATAGTTTCGTTTGGGTCTGAAACTTGGAAAACTTGTTATCTTTCAACAAGATACATTCTAACAGTTTGTCAAAACATTATTAATCCATTTTTTCTAGTAGGTTCACTTATTTCTTTCTAGTTGTATCTCAGTTATTTCTCCTCTTTGCGAGTTGTTTTTTTCTTTTTCAAATCTAAGAGTAGCTCTGAACTAAAAATATTTTATTTATCGAAATAGAGAAAGCACAGGTCTGCCTAGAAGCAGTCGCAACAACTTGGTTTCAGTGTCTCATTTATGTTTTTTCAGGACAAAGAAAGCATAGGTCTACCTATCTCCGATCTCAACTCAATCTCTATCTTTTATTCACTCGAATCTCAGGTATTACTCCACTTCTTCCAATTTATTTGTTTCCTTCGATTAAACTGATTTGTTGTTTGTTTTGTTGAAGTTATAACTATTCCTATTTAAGTTACTTTTGTTCGCTGATCACACTAGTTGCTGATCATTATTTGTAAAAA
>NW_006239296.1:3513-20846 GCF_000226075.1 Solanum tuberosum | reverse complement strand
CATATTTTATTTATCGAAATAGAGAAAGCACAAGTCTGCCTAGAAGCAGTCGCAACAACTTGGTTTCAGTGTCTCATCTATGTTTTTCAGGACAAAGAAAGCATAGGTCTACCTATCTCCGATCTCAACTCAATCTCTATCTTTTATTCACTCGAATCTCAGGTATTACTCCACTTCTTCCAATTTATTTGTTTCCTTCGATTAAACTGATTTGTTGTTTGTCTTGTTGAAGTTATAACTATTACCTATTTAAGTTACTTTTGTTCGCTGATCACACTAGTTGCTGATCATTATTTAGTAAAAAACGATTTAGTTTTATAGTGTGTTATGCTCCAAAAATGAAGGGGGTCGATCCTTAAAGAACGAAGTGTTCTTAAAGGTTAAGAACAGTGAAGAAAGAGACATTAACAACTAGATGAGCTAAAATAATATGATCAATATAGAGAGAGTTGTGTTGATGTTGAGAAATCCATTATGGATTACAAGTGAATCGTTTTTAAGCTTTTAATCCTAACATAGCAAGTGAGAAAACTGATTGTTGTATGTTCCTATTGGAAAAGTGAAAAATTGATAGGTTTGTTTGCTTCTAAAAACTAATAAAAGAAGTAAAACGAAATAGAACTGATGCAAATGACCTCATGTGGTGATGCACATAGAAGGTTGAAAAAGTGATAGTTTCGTTTGGGTCTGAAACTTGGAATACTTGATATCTTTCGAGAAGATACATTCTAACAGTTTTTTAAAACATTATTAATCCATTTTTTCTAACAGGTTCACTTATTTCTTTCTAGTTGTATCTCAGCCACTATACCAAAATTCAAAGGCTTCAAAGCTTTCATCTTTGATTAGATTGCTTCACATTAAGAGTATGGGCCGTTGGAGTAATGAGTCTTTTAGCATGTTTTTAAAAATGTTAAACGAGGAGTTATTGCCTAATGGGGCTGATTTTCCAAATTCATATTATGAGGCAAAGAAGATTATTTACAATCTTGGGCTTTCTTACAACAAAATTGATGCTTGTACTAATGATTGCATGTTATATTGGAAGGGGGATAGCTTACTTGATTCTTGCAAAATTTGTGGTGCGTCAAGTTGGAAAATGAATAAACATACTAGGGAAACAAGGAATAAAAAGGGTAAACAGATAGCCTCAAAGAGTTTGCGTTATTTTCCATTAAAGTCTAGGCTTCAAAGGTTGTTTATGTCTACAAAGACATCTTCTCTAATGACATGGCATAAGGATGAAAGAATTAATGATGGAATAATGAGGCACCCGGCTGATTCAATGGCATGGAAGTCATTCGATGAACTTCACCCTTCATTGGCAACCGAACCCCGTAATGTTCGACTTGGACTTGCTAGTGATGGATTTCAGCCATTTCGCAATTCAAAAAGCTCACATAGCATTTAGCCTGTGGTTCTTATTCCTTATAACTTACCACCTTGGTTGTGTATGAAACAAGAAATTTTTATCTTGTCAATGCTTATTCCTGGTCCAAATGGTCCTGGAGATGCAATTGATACATATCTTCAACCTCTGATAGAGGCAGTAAAGGAGTTGTGGGAAGTTGGTATTGTCACCTTTGATGTATCAACTAAACAAAATTTTCACTTGCATGCTTCTTTGTTGTGGACTATCAATGACTTTCCAGCATATGGAAATTTATCAGGATGGAGTACAAAAGGAAATTGGCATGTCCATCTTGTAATAAAGACACATCCTCAATTCGATTGACTAATTGTAAGAAACAGTGCTTTATGGGCCATCGACGTTACCTTCCCAAGAATCACAGATGGAGGAATGACAAAAAGTCATTTGATGATACAATAGAGAAAAGGCTCCCACCGAAAACATGTTCTGGAATTGATATACTTAATCAAGTGCAAGATCTTGAAGGGCAACCATTAACAAAGGATCCTAAGAAAAAGAGGAAGATCTCACATAAAAACGAATATCACATTGGAACAAGAAATGTATCTTTTTTGAACTTCCATATTGGAAATCTCTCTTGTTGCGACATAATTTGGATGTCATACATATTGAGAAAAATATATGCGATAATATTATGGGGACAATCATGAATGTCAAAGGAAAGACAAAGGAAGCAATTAACACTCGGTTAGACTTGAAGGAGATGAATATTAGGCCAGAATTGCACCCTATCCAAAGAGGGGAGAAAGTTGAAGTTCCAACTGCATGCTACACATTGTCGCCTGAAGATTAGCATAAGTTGTCTTTTCTTGAAGAATTTAAAGGTCCCTGATGGGTTTTTATCTAATATTTCTCAATGTGTAAACTTGAATTATCACAAGATATCTGGATTAAAAAGTCATGATTATCATGTTCTTTTGCAACATATACTCCCTCTTCCTCTTCGTGGTATGCTGTCCATAGAAGTGTGTGAACCTCTTATTGAGTTATCAATTTTTTTTTTGTGTTCTTGGAGCAAAGCAAAAGAGTTGACGATTGATGACTTGAAACATATTGAAGCACAAATTCCCATAATACTTTGCAAGTTAGAAAAGGTCTTCCCTCCTTTTTTTGATGTGATGGTGCACTTGCCAATTCATTTAGCAAGTGAAGCTGAGATTGCTGGACCTATTCATTATCGGTGGATGTATCCTATTGAGCGATGGTTATATTTTTTGAAATCTGTCATTGGTAATAGGGCATGTACAGAAGGTTCTATTGCAGAGGGCTACATTGCAAATGAATGCATGACCTTATGTTCAAGGTATCTGCTTAAAATTGACACAAAATTTAATCGGCCTGAAAGAAATTATGATGGGGGCATAAAAACATCAAATGAGGGTTTATCTATATTTTGCCAACCTGGAAAAATTTTGGGAGCTAAAGTTTCATGTGAGCTTGAAGCTAATGAGTTGGAACAAGCACATATATACATTGTGAAGAATTGTGATGAACTCATACCATATCTTGAGTATGGAGAATTCTTTTATATCACGTTACCAATTTTTAACTACATCATTATTGTCTTTATATTCTACTTTTTTGTGCTATCTGTTAATTATTACCTAAATCTAATCAACGAATCATAAAGATAAAACGAAGGATGTATACTAAGAAGACTACACTAGTGAATTACAACCATTAATACATACTTTTGTGTTTTTGACCGACATTGTTCACTCTCCTTTTTTATTTAAACTTACTTTTTAATTATTGTAGGATAAATTTGAGAGTGTTGACTTGAATGATCATCATGACCATATATTGGGATGGATGAATGAGTTATGGAACAAATGGAGAGGATACCTGCATGCTACTTATGTGAAAAATAAGCCAATCGTTCATGCTCTTAAGAATATTCCAAAGGGAGTGAAAAAGAAGGAATGTGAGTGGTTAGTTAAGGAACATTTTCGTTCCGAAAGTTTTCAGGTATGCCTAGTGATCTAATAGTCTATATTTTCGAAGCATCCATTTTGCAACTCAACGTGATATTTAGATGTGAAACTTCTTTTTTAACTTGGTAAAATTTCTTAGATATTGAAGTTTTACATAACAATACAGGTGAGGAGCAATAGAAATGCAGAAAATTGAGCTAAGTTAAAGATGTATCATCATATTGGTAGCAAGCCTATTAGAGAGATTATTTATCAGCAGTATTATCGAAAAATTACTTTCCTAAATAAAATATTTAAGAAGTGCTATTTGACATATTTTCTCTTTGATGTAAAGGGCAGAAAAGATGGCAATCCGCCAAATTTGGCAACTATTTTCTTCGAGACTCGTAAGAAAGATAACATGCTTGTTGAACCAGAAGCAATTGAAAAACATGTGCGTTTGGTAAATTCAATATGTAAATTACTTCAAATTATTATGGATCTGTTGAAATGTACTTGTATATATCTTGTAGGCTCAAATAGAAGAAATACTAAAAGTTGAGCCATCTCTGCCTAGTACAGAGATTGTAGAAAAGTGTTGTGGACCTCAAACTCGTAGCCATGTATTTGCCTTTGGTGGTGGAGTAAAGGCAAAGGACATGAGAGGTGGTACTTCTTCAAAGAATGAATTACTGTCTCAGCTACGTTCAACTCAAGAGGAAAATAAATCTTTGAATGAGAAAAACAAATCCTTGAATGATCGCTTGTCTACCTTAGAAGATAAGATGAAAGAAATAAGAAAAATGCAAGAATTCTTTGTTGCTCACCAATCGCATAACTTGCATATGAAATCACCTGTATCAACTGAATGACCAATGACTTCTTTTGCTGATCAAGTAAGTAACAATTTACCAAACTCTATTTGCGGATAGTTGTTTAAGTAGTTAGTGTATGGCTGAACTCTTATGAAACTAATGAAGAGTGGAATGAACAAATAGCATATCCTTTTTGAAACTAGAAGACGATAGATTGATATTGACATGGTTTCCACCAGCTTTTCTATTATTATTGATATGTCTATTTAAAGGAATTCTTCACTTGTGATTATCTTCTCTTAGCTAGTGTTTTTTGACATATTTGTGTTATGATTCATGATACATATTAGGTTATTATTTGTTTGTGGGATTAATGATGGAAAACTGTATTGTTTTTGGGGATCTGTCATGAACAAGATACTAAAACTTTTTCCTGTGAAGTGGAAAATTTGATATTTCAGCAGAATGATGACCAGTTCCGTTTAGTAGATTCTAGTAAAGATGCTGATTTGGTTGATAAAACAGGGAAAGATGAGCTTCTATATCCACTACAAGTAGCTGAGAGATAAAATTATTAGAAAGTTTAAAGTGCTTAATTTACAGAACTAACTCTGCATAGTTATACATCCATGATTTTAATTGCAACACCATTATAGGTTCAATATCGACAACAGTTGGTTTCCCACTTGTAGCTCTGCATATAGGATTTGAATTTCAGGGAAAAGAATCATATTATACATAGAGTTTTACTCCTGATAGCAATCTTCCAATCGACAACTCTTCTCTTCATAAAAGCAATCAGAAAATTAAGTGAAAATGGTATACATAAACTAGCCTTTAAGATATATTATCTCTACGATGCCAATTTTTCAGGTGTTGCAATGTTTTCTGTTTTATCCACTGCTGGTCATAGGGGAGGTAAGCTTGTATTAAGTGATCATTCACTAATGATCAGCAAGGTCATCTATGAAATTGTAATGTTATGAGATGTCGTAACTGATTTCTCTGATGGCTGGGTTCAATTCCTTGAGTTTCTTCTCATACAACGCACAAATTCCATCCATTGCTTGATTTATTTACTCGTAATCCATGAAAGTGCGAGTTGCTCAGTTTTGAGATGTCTGTGTGAGAACAATAGTGTGATTGTTTGCCATTTTACGACTGAATAAGGATTGAACTTGTATTTGCTGAAATTTTGAAGCAGCGAATCAGAAACTCTGTTTAGGCGGCTGCAGCGGCATCTTCACCGGCAATAGAATTGTTTAAAAGATTACAGCCTTCTTAATATGTGTTGTTTCCATTTTATACAAATACAATAGCATCCACACATCTTTTTCCTCTGTTTTTTTAGTTTTGTACAACTGTGTGCGCATGTTTTTTTATTTTCTGCAGAACTATACATAGTGAATTGATGTAGTCTACAGCTTTCTGGGATTTCATGCAGCCTATAATTGTCTGGGATTTAATGCATTTATAATGAATGTAATCTGTAGACATTTTATAAGACTTGGGATACACTATCAAAGTTTTCTTACTCAATTTTTCTTATATGTTCTTGCAGCTTGTTAATATTTTTGGATAATCCTTGGTGAATTTCGGTGTACTTTTGTGAAGATTGAAGCTACAAGTCAAGATGCAAGTATAGAAGATGCACAAGACTATTATTATTTTGCTCGAGATATTGTTAATTTGCTAATCGTTTTTTTGTTAAACAAATATTGAAACTAACACCATGGGATGTTACCTTTTTTTATATATTTATATCAGCCTTTTGTATGGAGATTTACCGTAGAAATCTTATATTCATTAATGAAATTTATATTATTTTTATGAAATGAAGTTCCAGAAGTACCGATGGTCAGTTAGAGACCAAAAATTTTGCTCGTCTCTAAAATATCATCTAAGACGAGATAGTTTCTTGTCTCTAAAACTTTCATCTAGGATTAGACAACCTCTTGTCCCTAAAAGATCATCTAGGATGAGGTGTTGCTAGTCGTGAAACAATCTAAGATGACGTGGTTGCTCATCAAGAAAAAGTAATCTAGGACGAGATAGTTGCTCGTCCCTAAAGAGTAATCTAGGGCAAGTTCGTTGCTAGTCCCTAAAGGGATTTAATGACAAGAAAATGACTTGTTTTCAAAGAAGAAAATTCTCTCTTTTGGACGAGATATACAGTCTTCAAAAGTATTTTGGCGACTAGCATTAATCCCGTCTCTAAACTCATTCAGCGACCAGCGAAAGGAACTCGTCCCAATTGACCTTTAGCGAAGACGTATTCTAGGACTAGGATGGGTGGCGACCAGTATTTTCCCGTCCCAATAGACTATTTGGGACCAGATTTGAACTTTTTAGGACCATATTTCCCTTCCTTAGAGGTTGTTTTTCTTGTAGTGAGATATTTAGTTAAGGATTTGCTGCTATATAAAACCCTGACTTTAATCAATTGACGTTAGGGTTAATATCCAACTCAATTGACACGAGGGCTAATCCGGGGTAAAGGTAAGGGTTAGCAAAGTACACACTCGTAGACTTACAAAGTTGCGAGGTGAAATTCTCTATTTGGATTACCAATCACTTAGGGATACCCAACTTATAAACCTTGCATGTCAAACACTAGGATAAAGTTACTATTATTAGAAATACTGCATTAAGAGCTTATGGGGAACACATATATCCTAGTTTTCATCTACTATTGATATCTCAAACTTCGAATCCTCTTTACTTGTTACTTAGTAATTCAAATGAACAATCTGTTATTTTATTTATAAATCCACCCTTTTTAGTTACTTTGCTCGGAAATAATTTGACTAAACGTAGATAAATTTGATTTAGCTTAAGTCTAAACCATATTCCGCGTGGGATCGACCCTAACCTTCCAGATAGGTTCTTCACAAGATAATGATAGTTCATACTTCTTCCAGGAGGTGTAATTTGTAACACCCCAGAAACTAGTAGGCAAAACTAGAGCTAAACGTGAGGGTTAACGCCATGAAAATAGGCAAGGGCCAAGGCAAGGGGACAAGGCTGCCCAAAATTGGCCAAGGCACTAGCCATCATTACCACGAGGGTCTTCACAATCAATGGTGTCCACCACGCCTCGTGCTGGTGAGGCAATAGTGTCCTTAAGGAAACCCCAAATTGGCTCCTCCACACGAGCCATGAAGTGGCTCATGAAGCCTTAGACAACTCATGGGAGGGACCTTGGTCATGCCTTAGTCGCAAGACACTGCCTCAAGGACAATGAGAGGGACCATGGCTCGTGGAGCCCCTCGTGAAAGTGCCTTGGGCTTGTGGTCTAAAGGTACTTGTAGCATAGCCACTGCCTCAAGTCCACGAAAAGGACCACGGCTCGTGGAGCCCTACGTGGCCCCTTGCAGCTCACTTTATGTGCGGGGTGTTTTGGGAAATTACGGTTTAAGTTCAATCAAAGTGAAGTCATTTTGGGTAAGTTTAGGGTCACTATATAAGTCTTTTTTAAGTCAAATTCACCTAAACTTAGTCATATTTTCCGAACACCCAAATAATTCCCAAAGTTCATCTCCTCTTCAAAAATTCTCTCTCTAAAACTTCAAGGAAGAAGAAGAAGAAGAAGGAAGTTGGGGTTAGGGTTCAAGGAGCAAGGTTTTCTTCTCGAATTTATTGGGATTCATTGCTAAGATATTGTAGTCCTTTATCCATGGATAGCTTTCATCCATGGATCCCGTTCGAAACCCAAATTTCAAAGATAGAAATCCCTAAAAGCTAGGGTTTGACTCCAATACCATGGGTTCCTTTCACTTTTGACTTTCGAATTTCATCTACCCAGCTATGGAAAATATGGTAGGTATTGAATTTCGTATGCTTACTATGATTGGCTAAAACCCTAACCTTGGGGGTTTGACAATGTGACCAATTATTGCGTTTGACTTAATGAGTGTTATCAATTAGTGAATTTTGGTGTTAATTTGAAGTGGGTATGAGTTATTATTGTGGTTTAACTTCAATATTGCATGCTTAGTGTAATATATTTCAGATTTTTGTGCTTGCTCGAGAGAGAAGTATAGAGCTAAGGTAGTAATTTGCCATCCTTAGTTAGTGGGTCATGACTGTTTCAGCTTGAGATAGTGAAACTTGAGATTCAGCCTTTGTATCTAGCTCAAAAGAGTAGATTTAATGAGAATGTGGGCTGGTCTTCTTATGGATAGTGTTGAGGTTCGAGAGAACTCAGCGGAAATAAGGTAATTGTTCGAGAGAAAAGTGACTTACCTATAGTCCATGCTACCCATGACGAATTAACATTGATGGTAATGATATACACCCGTTGAGTTGAACTCTGCAATTGGTTAGTCAATCCCCCAAGTGTTGTCTATTTATTTTATTATTTCTTCTTGATTGTTGAAATGGGTTGGTGGTTTAACAACTATTCGTTTGGGTTGGTACGCGTCCTGGAGTTTGAGTTAAAGATTCTTAAGAGTTGTGTTTGTTCAGCTGAAAAGGTCACCGTCATAATTTCATATTCGAATTCAAGCGAAAGCTACTCTCTGTGAGATCGACCACAACTCATTTAGTTGGGTTTATACTGATTTACGATCGTTGACACTTAGACTGGATGAAATGTCTTTGAAACGTTAATCAAAATGGCACCGCTGCCGGGGAGTAGCGTTGTATTGAGTTCCTCTATCGAAGTTAAAAACGTGTGAATTTGTCGGCCGTAGTTGAATCGATTTAGGTTGCATTGTGTTCGTGTTGTTTAGGTTGAATAGAAGTAAGAATGAGTGAAGCAGAGGTGAATGGTGGCCAAGCAGGTCACGGAGATAGTATCGATGATGTTAATAGTGTGTACAACCCAATCGGGTGCAATCTGCCTACTATTAATTAATGAGAATTCAATATTTGAGGTCACGAGCACAACTCTTCAACTTCTCAAAATGAAGGAACCTTATGGAGGGTTAATTCATGAAGATCCGCATGAGCATGTGAAATATTTTATAGATATTTGCAGCCCACTTTCATTCAAGAATGTGTAACAAGAGTCAATCTGGCTCAGGTTATTCCCACTATCTTTGAGGGGAGGCTAGTAAATGGTTGGCTGAGTTACCAAAGAATTCTATCACGTCGTGGGATGAGCTCACCACGACATTCACTACTAGGTTCTTTCCTTCATCGAGGATGATGAAACTCAGAGATAATATTCAAGGTTTTAAGCGATTAGAGGGTGAACCCATTCATGAGACATGGTTGAGGTTTAAGAAACTCCTACTTCAATGCCCAACTCACGGGCTACCAAACGATTTGCTACTCCAATATTTTTACCGGAGTCTTAATTCAGTAAATAAAGGAGTGGGTGATCAATTGGTTCGAGGGGGAATAATGTTGCAATCATTTGAGGTCGCTTTATTTCTTCTTGATGACATGAAAAAAAATCAAGCTTGGTACACTCAAGAAGATTAAGTTTTGCCTTTTTTGTTTTAGAATTACTCAAGAGCAACTTGATAAGGAAAGAGAAAGGGATGAGACAATCAAGAAGATGTTAGCCCAAATGGAACTACTTGAAGATCATGTGTTAGAGAATGTGAAAAAGCACAAGGGAACAAGTGGAGTGTTTAGAGTTGAGGAGGGTTCTTCCTCGGGTTATTCAAAGCCGGGGGAGAATCAAAGTTGGAATTCTAAGAAGTACGAGGAGGGTTTCCACCCATGCTATTTACAGCGAGGTGGGAATCAAGGTTGGAACTTTCACAAAGAGGAAGAGCAAAGAAGATACTATCAAGAATGGGCCGAGAAAAGTGATTATTGGAGAAAAGAGGATGAGCATGACGAAGACCATACTCAATCAAGTGAGAGCCCAAAGTCAGAACGGAGTGCAAGTAGTCCCCGGGTGAATGATTTGTTGTCACGCATCCTTGACAAAGTTGAAGGTTTGGATAATCTGTTAAAAGGAATGAAGGACGATCTTTCGTCATTGAATAATAGAGTGAACTCTCACGCGGATGAAATCAAGCTACTTGAAGGTCAGTTGAGTTTACTTTCAGCACAATTGAAGCCAAATATGATGAGGGAAAATGGTGATAGAGGTCTAGCTGTGGTTACACGTAGTGGAAAAGTGGTTGTAGGTGATGCGACGTGTAATGATGAAGAGAAAATTTATGACGAAGACAAGGTATTGAGGAAAAATAAATACTCATACAACAAAGCATTGCCAAAGGGTCAAAAAAATATGTGGAGAAAAGCAATCTAATATCTTCTCTATTAGAAAACCCAATTGAAAAACCTTGCTAAAATTACTTCAAATCAACAATAGCAGTGTTTTTTCTCTCTATCTTTTGTTCCTCACAATGTCTAGATGCCTTCTCTCTCTTCCAAAAATCAATTTATACAAGTCTGAGGTGTGGCTTTTTGGGTCCAATCGGAGAGGAAAGTCGGGCTTCGCCGATCGTCCTTTCGTCTCACCTTCTTTCTTCACATCTTCTTCATCCAACCACTGTAATTTTAGGTGATCCATATCGGGATCAATGTTTCATTCCGCGATGCGCCCTTTTGTCTTTTAACTTGCCCATCAACAGTTATCTAGATCTCCATCAGTACTTCCAGCGATATGGTCGTCCTTCGTCGATGCGATCGTCGTCACGCCGAATGGAAATATTGTTCACTGAAGTTACTTCTATTCCAAACTCAATGTTCTGAAAATTTAGGCGATAGAGGAGCAACTTGGCGATTCACTGAGTGATCTCAGTGATCATCAAGCTTGTTTTTCCTCTTCCCTTTTTTAGCTTGTGTTGTCCTTGTTGCCCATTTCTTTCCTAGCTTTGTTCTTCAATCCATATATCTAAAAATCAAGGGTTTTACATCAGTTATTGACACAAATTAAGCATTTGAGGACACTAATTATATACAAACAAAGCCTTAAATGAGTCCAAATCTCTGACTCATCAGTGTCCTTATGATTCACAAAGATAACACAATCACGATAAACTCTCTCAGCTAGAATAGACTCACCAACATGTGTAGAAACACTGAAGGTCTCAAGAAGTCATTCAGGAAGAATATCAAATCTCTTAGAAATATATGGTGTATATCAAATCTCATCACAATATTTGGAGTCACAAAAGATAGATTCGCACCTGGATCAAGCATTGCATATGCATCATAAGTAAAGACTTTGATCAATATATCAGTGACAACATCAGGTGAATTCTCTTGCTCTTGGCGACTGGTGATATCATATAGACGGTTTTCTCCTCTATATGTCCCTGAAGTACCTCTTCTAGGTGCAGCTCTGTCAGTCGGAGCCACTAAAGAAGATTAGGCTCTATTGCCCCCATTACCATTACCTTGCATGATCTTAGGGCACTATCTCATGAAGTGACTTGTCTGACCACACTTAAAACAATCCGTGGAGCCATCACGATATGCTCCTGGGTGGTTTCTAGCACACTTAGCACATGTCGGGGTCATGTTGGTCCCATGTGCCACACAACCTTGAGATTGAACAGGTCGAGCTCTAAAGTTCTACGAATTTTGATTCCTGAACTCGACTCTGTTCTTTGGTGCAGGTGCACTAGAAGATGATGGTGCAGGTCCTGTTGGCTTTTGTTGAAAAGATGACTGGTTCGCATTACCCTTCTGCTGCCCGGACTCATTACTGTTGTCTTAGCCTTCTTGTTGCAGATGTCTTCCCTATCTATCAACTTGTCTTCCTCAACCTACTGCACATGGATTATAAGCCTTGATATGTCCATGTCCCCTATAACATAGCAACCTTACCCTCTTTCTTGATAGACGAGACAACCCGGACACAAATAGACTCATCTTGTTCCTCATATAACCATCTCTGGAGCATAACATGAAAGTTGAGTGAACTTGAGGTTGTACTCATGCACACACATGGAATCTTGCTTAAGAGTGAGGAATTATCTTACTTTTGCCTCTCTCAGCTCACGGGGAAAGAAACGCCCCATGAAGGCACTTTCGAACACAACCCAACTCACAATTAGTGATCCTTAAGTCGTGCTCTTTTTCCATTGATTGTACCAAATCCTCGCCACACCCTTGAGTTGGTATGAAGCTAACTCCACATTCTCGGCATCTGCAACATGCATCACCTCAATTACTTTGTGCAGCTCCACCACAAAGTTCTCTAGATCTTCACTAACATTTGACTCTGTGAATTTTGGGGATTTATCCTAAAAAACTCACGGATCTTGGATATATCAGCCTCATCCTAACGAACCCCTCTTTGTTGACCAGCTTGGTTGGTCACCACTTGACTCAATATCCGGATAGCATCCCAGAACTAAGCATCTGTGACCTCTCATTGGGGTTGCACTTCTGGTGCATTGGGGACCTCTTGATCCTAGGGATCAACATTTCTCCTAACAGGACGACCTCGAATAGGTCTTCGTGGAGGCATGATCATAAAGATACACGCAAGCACAAATTAGAAAGAAACTTTTATAGAGTTGAACTCTATCGCACGAAAAAGTGTATGAAAGAAGTGAGATATGTCCTAAATGTTATAGCCTCCTAATATAGATGTGGCGCGCTTCACAGTGATAACCAGGACTCTACAGACATGGCTTCATAGACACTATAAGACTCTTGAACTTTGTGCTCTAATACAAACTTTGTCAAACCCCGAGCCTACACCCTGAATGTAATAGCACTCGAGAACCATTGGTGATCCCCAAGCGAACCCTTGATGTGGCTCAATACTCAATGGAAGACTTCCTTAACAATATATGACCTCAATTTGCAAAGATTAACTCAAATGTCTCAAGATAAATAACTTAGAATATTTAAATTATTCAACTAGCCATAAAAAGGCAACTCAAGACTTAAACATAACAATGGAAATGGAAAAGACTCCTCAAAACACTACTTTCTATGAAGCCTCTAATAACTATGATGAAAGTCAAGACGAGACCCATGACATCCTAACAAGACTGAAAGTAAATGCGGAACAAGGAGGCTCACCAAAGCAAATCTGGAACTGCAAGTGATATCAACGTACGCTTGTTGATGACCCTGAATACATGTATCTGCATTATAAAAAATGCAGGCCAAATGGTGTCGGTACATTGAATACATGATCATTCAAGGAGAACTCTAAAGCATAGACATAAGCTTGAACTGATAAAAAGGAAGAACATACTC
Source organism: Solanum tuberosum (assembly GCF_000226075.1). Lineage (NCBI taxonomy): Eukaryota > Viridiplantae > Streptophyta > Magnoliopsida > Solanales > Solanaceae > Solanum > Solanum tuberosum. The sequence goes on along the minus strand of NW_006239296.1, from coordinate 7,557 downwards.
ACCTCATCTGAACTCAACTGAACTCAACTCAAGGATACTCAACTCAACTCAACTCAAAATAAAAGGAACAATAAAGATGCATTATATGGAAATCTTTTAAAATAGTAGATAATAAATCAATTTATATAAAAATATAATAATAAACTCTTTACTCTTATTTGGGAGATTCTCTAACTGACAACCATCACTATGAGCTATGTGATGATACAACGTCTCGCCCACGCTGCCAGAACTGTCCTATAACTTGCTAGAGTATAAGACATCCTCAATTAAGTGTTTCCACTAAGATATGGTTAAAATCAATAAGGAATCATCTAAAGAGTATGATCCTTTACCTATGTTAGCATGCATTGATTATGAGGATTTTGAGTTGTCTGAAATCATCCCTATATTAGTGCTCCATACTGCTCCCAAAAATATATAACTCTTGCTCATATGTTTTAAAGAAAACATAACTCCTCTTTAATTTGATATAATTACTCAAAGGTTCTCTTAAAAGAGATAATGCTCAAAAACTCCTCATGATCTCATTTAGAAAACAAGGTTTCTTCTCATTAAAAGTAAAAGTGTTACATGCTTGGGAATACTTAGTCCCCTCATTCTCATTTTGAAATATGAACTCAACTCTCCTCATTCTCATACTCATTTACTCATGTCTTCAAACAAGTTATAAGTAATTGTAAAAAAACATCTCAAAAGGACTCCCTCGAACTTTACTCTTAACACAACCTTGAATTCAAAATGTGAATTCAACAGTTATGAATAGGATATATAGGATTTCCCATTGATTAGATGAAGTTTGCATAGTTATAATTAGGAAGAGAGCGAATATATGATTTAAAAGAATTCAGACGGAACGAACGGTGGAAAAGGAATGGGGGCAGGGGAACCAGACATGGGGCAGGCGAACCAGACATGGGGAGCCAACCCCTAAACTTCAGAAGCTCCATCCTGGCGCACTACAGGCGTGGGGCACCAGCCCCCTTGGAGCCTTATTGGCGCGCCACCCAAGGCCATGCCCAAAAAAGCCGACAAATTTTCCTCTTCGGGTTTTTGTCATATTTCTCCTAGAATCGATTGATTTCTTCCAAACTCTCTTAGATTTGTAAACCCAACACAAGTAAACAAAAAACCACTCAAAATTCCACAAGAATAACCCTCAAACGCAAGATCCTCACCTCAAGAACTCAATAAAACCCCATTATCAAAGAATGAAGCACAAAACCTCAAAGAGCTCACTCAAGAACTCAATATACTCTATTTCATGGATGAATTCGAAGTTGGAAACACATGATTGGCGTGAGGGTAAACAAACACATCACTATGAAAACTTACATACCTCAAAAGAACTCGATTCATTGCGATTTCCCCGAAATCTTTAAGAACTTCTTGAAAACGTCCTCTTTTCTCCTCTTAAATTTTTCCCTAGTTTCTTGAATGCTTTAGACTTGAGTGAAAACTGATTTAATTAGCTTTGACCCCTAATTGGGTGAAAAAAACGTGTAGGCCTAGTGGGGTAAAGAAATGACCAAAATACCTCTCATTAATTCGGATGAATTTCCTTAAATGGGCAGGTTGTACTCAAACGAGCATATCTCCGTCATGCGAATTCAGAATTTAGCAAACTTAGCGGAGTTGGAAAGAGGACTCAACGATATTCGATTTGATATCACATGGGCCACCTAACTCATCTTGTGCTGAAAGTTATGGTTGTTTGCAGTTGACCCAAAACTCAATTTAAGAATAACTTGCACTAATCTCAAATTGGTTATTTCTCATTTAGTTCTTTCTAAAATTAGCCCTTTCTAAGATCGAGGTGTTACAAATATAATATTTTATGTCTCTATTTTGTCTCTGTATCAGTTTATATAATGGTATTTGAATAGACACAAATTTTTAAAAATGAAATAAATATACTCGAAACGTCGTTCAAAAAAAGTCTAAATTATTTCATTAACAATAAATAAAAAGTTTAAAGTTAAAATATCACTAATATACGAGCAAATCATTCAGTAACCAAAAACTTATATTTTAATTCCATCAGCGGAACAAAGGTTGAAAGGGCCTCAACCTTATCTATAAACAGGGCCTCATTAGTTGGTTTGGGCAAGTATCACCAATGAAACGGTCCACAAAGTAGGTTTGGACAAGTATCAACAATGAAATGGTCCACAAAGTTGGTTTGGACAAGTATCAACAGTAACGGTCCACAAAGTTGGTTTGGACAAGTGTCAACAATGAAACTGTCCACAAAGTTGGTTTGGGCAAGTATCAACAATGAAACGGTCCACAAAGTTGTTTCATTGAAATCTACGTCCAACTAGGGTTGGCTATATACTGGGTAATAGGGATATTGCTTAGTTGACTTGTAATAGAGGTAGTACAAGGGTGAGGGATTAAGAGCCTATTTGACATTTTTGTTTGGAGGCCAGAAACACTTGTTTTGAGAAAAAAAAAAGTTTTGTTGTAAAGTTAAGGGGATAAGGCACAAATACCCCCTAGCCTATGAGCAAAATCACAATGACACACCTAAACTTACCTAGAGTCCTATTACCCCCTGAACTCATTTTTTCCGTATTTTTTTTTAACCTTTTGTGATGATGTGGCACATTCAACCAACCAAGTTGGTTGTCTTTGTACACACTCGTCTGCCACGTGTGTAAAGAATTTTTTAAAAAAGAAATCTTTTTTAAAAAAAAAAGGGGGGGAAAGGGTTTGAAAATACTTCAACTTTGGCTGAAATTGCTATTATGATACCAAACTTTATGGATGACCTTTTACCCCCTTGCACTATTTAATAATGTATTTTAGAGGTATATATGTGCTCACGTGGACACATTACTATATATAATTATGCATTACCTATGATGTCCATGTGGGCACATATATACCTTTAAAATACACTAATAAATAGTGCTTGGGTTAAAGGTCTTTTCCAAAGTTCGGTACTGTTACAATAATTTCGATCAAAGTTTGGATATATTTCAGATTTTTTTCACTTAAAAAATTCTATTCTTTAAATTAAGTTATTACACATTTTTTATCTTGTATCAAAACTTTTTTTTTACCTTCATTGTTTTTTCACTTTTATTTTTCTATTGATTCATTTTCTTTGTCTTTCGTTTTGATTTGATTTCAAATGTCTTGTATTTAAAATAAGTTAATTTTGAACGGATATAAAGTAAGTGAAGAAAATCAAATAAAATATAAAAAAAAGTTAAAACGTTAAAATTAAAGGACACTTTAAATTATTATTATTTTAAAAATACACATAATTTTTTAAAAGTAAAAGTGAAAAGATAATAAATTAATAAAAAAAAGTTTAAAGTGAAAAGAAATTAAAATAAATATTTTACAAATAAAAAATAAAAATAATTAAATATATATAAGTTTTAAAATCAATAAATATGTGTACTAACTAATTATAAAGTTATCAATCAAAAAATGACATGTGTCAAATTTGTGCACCCATCACTTGCCTTCAAGAGAGTGTACACTATCTCTATGCCAGGTCAATGTTTGTGGTTTATTTATTCCATTTTAAATTAGTTTATGTGTGTCTCTAAGATTTTGATCATAATCTAGGGTGATACTTGTGCCTTATCCCAAAATTAAGTGTTTGACAAATTAATAAAAGTGCTTTTAAATGAAAGAAAAAATTATTTTTTCTGATGCTGGGTGATATACCGTGAGTTTACGGTATTTCTAATACATTTCACTTACAAGTTGTGTGTGTCTAGGGCCTTTTTATATTGGTTTTTATGTGTTTTATCATGTTTTGCAGGAAAGGTGTTCAGGTGCGGAAGTTTAGAGATAGCTAAAGGAAATGCAGAAAAAGGCATCCACGGAGGTCATCTACGGACCGTAAGTCCATTCACGGTCCGTAGGTGATGACCGTAGATCAGCAGGAATGTGTTAAGGACAAATCAGGGAAATCTGACCAAGTGTGGAACCACGGTGTCCATTGACGGTCCGTATATTGATCTACGGACCGTACTGTTGATCCGTAGAGTGAGACTGCGAGGGTTCCAGTACCTGATTTTT
>NW_006239296.1:0-728 GCF_000226075.1 Solanum tuberosum | reverse complement strand
AATTATTTAACTAGAACTCCACCACCAGTTGAGGAGTGTTACTATGAAGAGGACACTTATGCGGTGAATGATCAGACGGGGGGTTTCCGACCAAATGCCCAAGGATCCAACACGGATAATTGGCGCCAAGGTCAAGGGAACCAAGGTCGGAACTATGGAAATTACAACTGAGAGGGTCACTATGTCCGAGATGGGAACTTCAATCGCGACAACAACTATAACAGGAACAGCTATGGCAACAGAAACGATCGGGTTGGACCTTATGTTCCTCCTCAAAATTGGGAATCTGGTGCTAGGGAAGTGGGAGGTAATATGACGCGTATTGAATATATGCTGCAGAAGATGATAAGAAGGTTTGATACTACTGATGAGAATGTGAAGGAGATGAGAAATGACTTATCTGGTATTGGTCAAAAGGTTGATGCCCATGCAGTGTCAATAAAGCATCTAGAGCAGCAGATGACGCAGTTGTCTACTACAGTGAACCCGCGTCAACCTGGCACTCTTCCTAGCAACACCATCCAGAATCCAAAGAATGATGGGCATTGTATGGCAATTACCACTCGAGGAGGTAAGAAAACCATAGATCCACCTATGCCGTCTGTGGTAGAAGTTGAGAATAGAAAAGAAGATGATGTGGTGAAAGTTAGAGAGGAGTCCGAGGTTGAGACAGAACAAGAAGTGGAGGTACCTCAAAAAGTGGTTCCCATACCTAGACCTCCACCACC
>NW_006239295.1:596930-599124 GCF_000226075.1 Solanum tuberosum | reverse complement strand
AGCTTGACGTGACATGACACTTGGCAGTGACCTTTTTCAAATGCTACTTTTTGAAAATCTATTTTTTCTTAAAACTTTCCTCCATGTTTCAATTATTTTTGCATAAAAATGTTTTGTCTTATCTATCAAGAAGCGGGAGATCGGAGAAATCAACTGGAGATAACAAGACAAGGAGCAGACAACCGAAAAGATCAACACAGATCAGTTCATTTTTTAAACTAACAATTTTTCTGTGAATACATGAAATATTTTATGTTTCTTATATCAAATATTTGGGAATATGAATAGCATTATTTCATTCAAATTCCTAACAAGGCGAGGTCCATAACGAATATGCAATTATGTTCGGAAATGGAACGAACGAAAACCGCGAAGAGAGCAATATTATTATTTTCCAGCAACTAGAGATACCTGAGAGACGTTTATCTGCATTATATTATCAGATATAATAATATTCTTACCCTGAATGTTATTTATATTGTATTGTCGAATGAGACGATACCACTACCCGGAGAGTCATGTATATTGTATTGTCAAATATGATGATACCACTACTCCGAGGGTCATTTTTATTTATATTGTCGGTTGAGACAATACCACCATCCCAAAAATACCCAGAAGATCATCTATGTTGCTCGGTGAAGCATTATCTTCTTTCGGTATCAGGGAGGCATCATCAAAATATTCATGCATTGCAGGAAAAATGTTATGCATTGCGAGAAAAGAGATTCATGCATTGCAAGAGAAGATTCATGCATTGCAAAAGAAGATTCATGCATCGCGAAAAAGTCATGCATCACGGGGAAAAGATTCATGCATTGCGGGAGAAGTCATGCATCGCTAGAAAAGATTCATGCATCGCGGGAAAAGAATTCATGCATCACGAAAAAAGGAAATCATGCATTGCAAGAGGAAGAAATCATGCATTGCAAGAGAAAAAGGTCATGCATTGCGAGAAAAAAAAAATGTGTCATGCATAGCAAGAGAAAGAAGTCATGCATCGCGGGAAAGAAAGTCATGCATCGCGGGAAAAGGATTCATGCATCGCGAGAAAAGAGATTCATGCAGTGCAAGAGAAGATTCATACATTGCAAGAGAAGATTCATGCATCGCGGGAAAAGATTCATGCATCGCGAGAAAAGATTCATGCATCGCGAGAATGAATTCATACCTCGCAAGAGAAGGATTCATGCATAGCAAGAGAAGGAGTTATGCATCGCAAGATAAAGATTTACCCATCACAAGAGAATCAACATCAATTACATCATTTTCCTTTGCAAAGACGACATCAAGAGAACTATCAACATATTACATCAGCCTATTTACTACTTTAACATCAAAAGAAGAGTACATTGAAGATTATATTGCAAATATGAGACACAAGTTTTATTGCTTCACATTAAACCCGATAGAGTTGACGTCAAATGTTCAAGGAAAACAATCAAGTGTCAACACGGTAAAAGACACTATCTCTCCATTTGAATTGCATTTCTATGCTAATGAGTTTTTATCTCAGACTTTGTCGAGAGCATCCGAAAGGATGAATTCTCCAAACCAAACCACAGGTGCGGACGACATAAAAAAGGATGCAGCACAACGTGGAACTTTTTCTTAGCAGCGAACTGGGACATGTTCCAAAGAGGAGTGGCAAACTCTTAGGACGCGAGCAGAAGAGCGACTTCCACCACATTCAAACCACACCCCTGTTAAAAGGCATGTGGGTTTTTCTTTGGGTTTGTCGGTTTCGGCTTCGCATCCGGAAATTTTTTGGGTTCACCAGAAGCAACTTTCCAATCAAAGTGACAATGCACCAAGAGCTTTGAAATTATGTCTGTGTAAGTTCTTAATTATGGGTGTGAAGCGCGCCACATTCATGGCTAAGAGGTTGCAAGCCTCCTTTTCATACTCGACTTATTTTGTCACTCTTCCAGAACCAAAGGTTATCTTGCATAATAGATTTCATTTTCAACCGATCGAGTCAAACTACAAGCAGCCTGATTCCTAAAGTTTAAGGATATGTAGGCGGGCTCAATGTTGAAAACTCGGCTGTATTCCAACATCTTCTCTCTAATCTTATTCTCAAGCATTCCGGTCTCTTCATAATTCGATATCGGGATTTTTTCAAAATCATGCGTTAAATCGAGCGTATTAAACTACAAGTGGCCTGAATTCTCATATAGCCTGAGATATGTAG
>NW_006239295.1:585011-593847 GCF_000226075.1 Solanum tuberosum | reverse complement strand
TAGTCAAGTCGCAGGTCAACCGCATGTTAGCGGACACTTCGAATGCTTAAACCCTTCTCGAAGTGTAAATTGAACCCCGAACCCTCTTTGGTATTTTCAAATGATTTTTTCTGTTTAAATCTTTGAAAATTATAAGTTTTCTTAATTTCTTTAAAAAATTAAGTGGCGACTCTTTTCTAAGTATTTTTCTTAAATTGTTTTATACTTAGAATATTTCAAAAAGTGATTTTTTTAGAAATAGTTAAATTACGGCAAAACATGAGCTTGTACTTTTATTTTCCTTTTGACTATTAGCTTTCATTTTTTTATGTAAGGATACGAGCCGCGACCTGGAGCCTCGATAGAACCTCACTTAACTTCCTACTCATCACCTCATCTCCTTGAACTACACGTGACCTGATTCCCTCATAACTCGGGATATGTAGAATGTCCAAAACCAAGACTCGGTCGCACAAATTTCTCTTCTCAAATAAGAGTCCGGTCAAAACTTGTCACTTTGTCTACTTCTTTGTTTGACAAACACTTCGTGTTTTCAGTCAAAGAGGGGCAAACTGTAGACACACAATTTTTGACCGAACCTAAATTTTTACACCATTTTTAGAGTTTAAATATTTTAAAATTTTAAATTAAATATTTTTTACTTTTATCTTATTTTATTAAGTTTATTTTAAAATTTTTGAAAACAACAAGAATGAAATCACTTTTTAAGGTAAGTTTTATTGTTTTAAAAAAAGGGCGAAATGGTCTGGTGGACCCTTGTACTTATATCTGTTTGTATTGTGAACCCTTCTACTTACCATTTTGTCATCTGGACCCCTGAACCCATCCAAACCCAACATTTTAAACACTTTTTTTGATGTGGCATCCTATGTGGAAAGACTCCACATGGAGCGTATGATACACACAAAGTAAGAGCGCGAGACGCCTTAAAAAGGCACTAACGGTCAAATTTTGACCTTTAAAGGCCATCTCTTCTTCTTTATTTTCACTCAACACCATTGTTGGACAAATTTGAGCTTTTTTTCTCCTCTTTTTCTCGATTTTGTCTCTTCAAATTTTTTCTCTTTTATTTTTGGTCGCCTTTATTTTTCCTTCGATCTACTCACCTTTTTTTTTGTGTGTGATTATATTGTATTTTTGTTGGTTTGAATTTTGTTGGTCTTCACGATGATGGTTCGATGTTGCTACTGTGGAATTTATGCTGAACTAAAGACATCAAGAACACCAACTAATCCTGAAAGAATGTTTTGGGGTTGCCAAAAATATTCATCCGGTAATGGGTGTGGATTCTTCTGATTAGCTGCTGCAAATGATTCAACATGCCAAGAGCAATACAATATCAAGAATCCATCAACGAGTTCATGGCAAGAAAGACAAACAAGACAAGGAATACAAGAAAGACATAGAAGACAATGAAGGCAATGAAGACAAGGATCAAACACTAGTATTGATATCACTATTATTGTGATTGTTGTTATTTGGTTTCTAGCTGTTATTTTAAAGATATATTGATTTGTACTATGTGTTATTTGATAATGAAATGGACTGCATTTGCTTCAGAAATCTGTATAGCAACTTCATTCAAACACAAATTCATACAAAAAAAATAAAGTCTTCCCAATAGCAACTTAATACAAATTCATATAGGCGCCATTCATTTACAAAAACAAAGTCTTCCTCATAGCAGAACCAAAACAGTTGGGATCAATTCATTAATCAAAATAAAGTTAATTGGAATCAAGTCATTAAGCTAAACAAAGTGAAATCTAATGTGTGCCTTGAGTGCTTGGTGTGCCTAGAGTGCCTTAAGTGCCTTGAGTACTTCTGTAACTCTCCTCTCGTAGTTGCCTTTGAGTAATTGCAGCTCTTCCCTTCCACCTTAGTCCATTGGGTTTGTAACCAAGATCAATAATGGTAGGAGTTGAACTTGAGAATGTAGCACTATGTAATACCCTATCAATTTCCAGACTGAGAGAACAACAAAAATCTTAACTTAAAGATGAACTAGTATCAATTAAAGCAATTTAATGTGTTTAAATGATAAAATACATACCCTCTCAGTTACACTGCCACCTGATCCAAATAAGAGACCATAACCAACTGTCTTTGCTTTTTTTGGTCTTGATTTCTTATTTGCAAGAGTTGCACCACCTCTCAAAGCTGTCCTAGTCTTTCTTTTTTGGCCAGCTGCACTAGAAGTTGATTGTTGAGACTTAATTGTCTCACATCACTTGGAGTGCAACCTGCACTTGGAGTGCAACCTGCACTTGGACCTGCACTTGGACATGTACCTGGACCTGCATTTACACTTGACTGGCTTCCAATTGCAGCATTTGTAAAATCTGAAGTTGCAGCATTTCCAACAGTTGCAACACTTGTTCCAACAACAACATTTGAAGTTGCAGCATTTGTTCCAGCAGTTGCAGCACTTGTTCCAGCAGCAACTTTTTTCTACAAACATATATTAAAGTCAAAAGTATAACAAGAGTAAAATTCAGTAACAAAGAGACATTAAAGCACAACTTACCAGAGTTGGACATCCTTTCTTGTTATGTCCAAAAGTCTTACACACAGAACATTTCATTTTTCTTCCCTTCCTTGTAACCTTTCTAAACTTCTTCTTAACTGGCTCATCACTATCTTTTCTCCTATTTTTTCCTGGTCTTCCTGGCATGGCTGTAATTTTAGGTGGTTCAATGGTTGGTCTATCACTTTTTGGCCACATCTTCATGTTTGTCATAGGTTGAATAAACCTATTATATGCTTTCGGGTATGTTTCCTTCTTATACCAGTGATCAACACATGACTCAATAACCCAATCCTTATAATGAATTGCTATAAGTGCATGGCCACAAGGAATTCCCTTTAATTGCCATGACCTACAACTACACACCTTATTTTTAGGTCAACAACATGTTTATATGGTGGATCATGAATCTCAAAGCCAAGATCATCATTAAACTTTACCTCACAATTATCTGCAATTTCAGCATTTTTTCTAAGAATATCCATAGCCATTGGTGATACATCAGTAATCCATTTTTCTGAAAAATTCTCTCATTTGATTCATTCTTTCGACTCTTATTTCCTCTAGCATAGTGATTATTGATTTGAACCTAGCACCTAAAATCCACCTGTTGAAAGTCTCACACATGTTGTTCTCAACCACATCACACTTGCTATGTTCTTTAAAATATGCCCTACACCATACTTCTTTGTTATACTTTAACAAAGCTTCTACAATGCCTACTCCTAACTCACTCAAGTCATCAAGTTTGGACTGTAAAAGTACCTCAAATGATGCCCTGGCAACCTGCCAAAATTTTCTTCTCCTTTCTTCACCCCTCCGGTCTTTCTTCTAGTTTGCCCATATATGACTAGCACACCATCTAATTTCAACATTTAGCAATACATCAATAAGTTCAAGATGAAGACCCTGTTAAACAAAGAACATTTGACATACAACAATGTTAAATATCAATTACTCCAAAAATAAAAGAATAAATTTAACAAATAATATAGTAATACCTTCTGCATATCAAACATCACTGTTAGTCCTTCACCTTCTGTAAGCTCCAAATCATGTTTGATGCACTTGAGAAACCAAGACCATGTGTCCTTGGTTTTTTTTATCAACTACTGCCCATGCTATAGGGTACATCTGATTATTTTCATCTTTGGAAATGCAAGATGACAGTTCACCTTTACATACACTTTTAAGAAATGCACCATCTAAATCAATAATCCTTCTACACCCTTCTTTCCATCCACTTTTTAAGGAACCAAGACAAATATAGATGCTCATAAACACCTCGAATTATATTCTTGGATGTCCTAATAGATACAATAGTTCCAGGATTTGTGGTCTTTAATTACTCAACACAATCATACAACGTAGCAAACTCCGCTCTGAAATATCCCATATGTTCATTCATAACTCTCAATTTTTCCTTTCTACAACTTGTCTTACTAACATACAAACCATACTGCTTTTGTATCAAAGACTGAATCTGATGTAGTTTGATGGTAGGCTCACTCGTAATCCTCTCCTTGTAATGTTTACTAATCCAAATGGGGGTACACAATTTGTTTCTTGTTCTTTTAAAACACTTATGGATAGGAAAATATGTTTTAACACTGAAGTTTCCAGTGTTACCATCAATACTTCCAAGAATATGCCAAGGACAACCCTTTTTCTTACACTTTGCCCTTATCCTTTCCTTCTCATTAGGCTTCAACTTAATATTAACACCCTTCTAAATATAGTAAGTTTGCAGTGCTTCCCTGAACACAATGTGATTCAAAAATATCATATACAGTTGAAATAAAACCTTTTTAGCAGTTGGATCAAAGTAAATCTTTGTACTTTCCTTCCTAGGTGCTGGATCTACCACTTCATCATTCTCAACAGGATCTCCTTCATCTTCACTAATGTCACTACCAGGATCTGAGCTATCAAAATAAAGGTCATCACCACCCAAATTGCCTTCAAATCCTCCCCCCTCCTCTCCTTATAAATGTCTTCAAAACCAGCAATCTAATACCCTACAAGACCAGATGGTATCTCATCTAGATTTACTCTATCAGCCTTCTCTTTAATTTGTTTTTGAATATTAGAGTGCTTAGCTTGAAGAAACTCCTCATCCAAATCACTCAAATCATCAATATTTTCATCAACATCATAGAGTGAATCAGAATCAGAATGTTCTTCAACTCTAGGGGAAGGGGCTTGTTCTTCAACTAAAGGGGACTGATTTTGGTTTAAATCCCTATTTTCATTTTCATCAAATGGTTGAGATGAAGACACATCAGCCCTATCTATTTGTGGGGAGGATGACAGATCATCCCTATTTTTGTGTGGGGAGGAGTACACATCAACATTATCTTGTTGTGGAGATGAGGACACATCAGCATTAGTGCTAGGCAATACAAGTATCTCCTCAACAACTAAAAGGTATACTAATGGGATGTACAACATATACATCAACAAAATCAGCACCCTTCAAACCATTAAGAAAGTTTAAAACATCAGAATCAGTATTTAACATGTAAAACGTACCCTTCTTATTGACTCTACATCCAAATGTCTCAACATTTTCAACACCCAATTCCAGTGCTATTTTATGAAACAACATAATATGCAACTCATCTACATCTATAGTAATATTTTCAACACTAGTGATTCCATTGGCATACCTTAAAGTAGGATCAGATACAAAACACCCCCCGTAGTGAAATTGAAGTGTCACTATACTTAAAGTCATTACCTTACGATGCCTATAAATTCAAAAGAAAAACAACTACAATTAAACCATAAACTTACCATGACTGTAACACAAAAAGCCCTAATTTTTTTTAAGGAAATAATAAATTATTGTAACAGTTAAAGCCATTAACTTACCATGACTATAATTGTTGTAACAATGGACCACTAACACTATCAATACCCAAGACAATTGACCAGAAATAAAATATTAATTTTAGTCGAAATTGGGATTTTACGAATAAACTCTAGAATCTACTCGAATTCACGAAATATGCCATTGAAGTCACTCGAAGTCATACATCAACTAAGAAATCATATTACACTAACATTACACCCAAACCAAAGTAAAATCCCCAAAAAATTTCAAAAAATCAAAGACAATCGACCATAAAATCAAATAGATACGCACGAGAAAATGAAACAAAATTAGAACTAACTCAAAAGGCAAGAAATTACAACGAAAATCGGAGTGGAACTGAGCTTCAACTGAGCAAAGGTTTGGAAAATCACAGACGAACGTGTAGGTATTAGTGGAGATATCGCGGAGAGGAGAAGAGGAGAAGTGGAAAATTCGCGAAGGTTTGGAAAATTTCGCCGGGGTTGGACTATTCTTAGTTTAACGTGAGTCATTTGCCACGTGGAATATAATATCATACGTGGATTAATTTTTTTTTCTTTTTGGCCAACGTGTACGTGTTTCTGCAACACACGCCATACCACAACCAAAAAAGTGTTTAAAATGTTGGGTTTGGATGGGTTCAAAGGTCTAAATGACAAATTGATAAGTAGAAGGGTCCATAATACAATCTTATACAAGTACAAAGGTCCACCAGACCATTCTGCCTTAAAAAAAATGGAAAGTTACAAAAAAAATGTATTTTCTTAGATTTAATAATAAGGTAGTATTTCTTAATTATAATTTAGAGTAGCTATACATTTATTCTTGTATTTTATTAGCTAATATTTTTATATTATTTATTATAGTTAATTTAAAAAACAAAAAGAACTTACCATTACTCTCACCCACAACCCCACAACCTACCCTCACCCCACTTACTCCTCCACTACCCCAACACTCCCTCACCCCCTACACATTATATACATACTACACTACACCATACATTGACCCAGAAAAAAACACACACACACAAACGTACAGCAAAAGAAAAAAAAAGAAGAGCCCCCCCCCCCCCCCCTTCCCTGAGAATGAACCTCCATGTAAAGTAGTGTTCCCCTCATTCCCACATATCACCAACACACTACTACACACTATACATTTTCCTACTACATACAGACGTACCAAAAAAAAAAAGGATCCAAACATTTTTTTTTCTTCCAACAACACAAAAACCATACATATACCACCACAAACGACCTGCAAAAAACTTATGGGTGTTCTAATCTGATTTTGGTCAAGATTTTACGGTATTCAATTTTACCTTATCTTTTTAATATTTATTTATGAAATTTGATGTAATTTTATGATAAGTTTTCTTCTGTTTTGTTTTATTCATAATTTGATTGAAATGAATAATTTGTTAGTTGTTATATCTCTGTTTAATGAATGAAGGCAATTTTATTTTATTTATTTCTATTCGTTAGTTGACCTCTTAAAAATAAACTGGTCATGATATTGTTCTTGTCTTGATTTAGATAATAATGATAAAGTAGGGATTGTTAGGCTAAAAAATAAAAAATAAATTATTGTTGTTTAATTTTTAATCAAACAAAAAATGAGATTTATTTTTAACAATTTTTTATTTGTCTTGTTTGATTAGAAAGTGTATGCTTAATTTTTACATTACGACTGACAAAAATATAAAAATATAAAATATAAAAAAATAAAAAGATATTAAAATGATGTCAAAATTATATATTGTACCCTCAATATTTAGATATATTTTACTTCATTTGGTTTTATGTATAACGGGAAAAATATTTGTTTTTTAATGACTAGATGAGTTTTAGGCATGTTAAGAATATTTATTTCAATTAAGAATGTGGTTACATATCTTTTTGAAACACTTAAAAGAAATTCAAGGATGTGGTGACACACCTTGGCAAAATTATTCTAATAAATACTTTATTTAATTAAAATCAAGATGTGAGACATACAATATTAGGTGACACATTCAAGAGAAGAAAGCAGTTATTCTTCTAAGCCGGTATATGCCAAGACCAAGAATGCAGCGATGCATCTAAATGGAGACCGATAAAATCTCAACAATAAAATAAATATGAGTAAATCATGGCCTATAATAATATATCCAAAAAAAATAATTAAGATAAGTATAAGTCAATTAAAGCGGCCGTGCTAGAACCACATGATTCGAGAGATGCCTAATACCTTCCCCTTGGTCAATAGAATTCCTTACCCGAACTTCTAGTTCACAGACCAAAATTAAGAGTCATTTCCTTTTGATTAGGGATTTTAAAAAGGGGGACTTGGAACATCATAGCTTAATTCCAAGTGGCGACTCTGAAAAAATATAATAATCTCTAATCAATACCGTCACTTAAATTGGGAAAACCCTTTTCGCAGTCCAAAAGGGGTGTGACAAAGGAAAAAATAACGGCCGATTTGATTGTTGTCGTTGGTTCGGTTTGGATTGGATTTTTTAGTTTTTTCGGTTTGAAAATAATAAATTAAATTTGTTGATCAGTATACGCATCTCGGTAGACACAGACACTTAATACATGAATAATCCACAAGAAAGTTATTATGGATTCAATTAAGTAATACTAGAGTTATTATTACTCGAATAAAGTGATACAATTAAGAGAAAGTGTGACTATATGATATGACATAGGGTAGTTAAATATTTAAGTAATAGATTATGATGGACTAGTCTTAGGGTTTTAATAGTTGGACTAAAATTTAAGTGCTTGAACTTGAGAAAATGGTAAAGTTAAGACTTAAGTTGATTAAATTTTTACAAAATATTTATATTTTATTTATGAATAATATATAAATAATTATAAAATTATATATATAATTTACAGTTCGGTTTGGTTATTTTTGCGATTTTATTTTAGTAAAACCAAAATCAAACCAAATAGTATCGGTTTACAAAACCCAAGCAAACCACATCAAATATTGGTTTTTTTTAATTGGTTTGGTTCAGATTGCTGTTCGGTTTGGTTTTTTAACCATAACCATGAACAACCCTAATTTTAAGTATATATTTTTTAGATAGGTGTCAAAAACACACCTAAACTATTCTGTTTGTTTAGTTTCATACCTAATTATTGGGAGTGTGAGATTCATACCTAAACTATCACTTATTAGTTTGAGAAACACACTTCAATGGTGTGTAGTACACTCTCTCTTTTATTTGCAAGAATCTTGCCACATGACATTCCACATGAATAAAATATTCCACCTTGACAATAATTAAATAAACTGTTAATATTAGTTAAAAAATAAAGACTAAAGTTTTACTATCGCAAAGTTATTTTTTAAAAATAATTATTTCTTTTAAAAAGTAAAATTTAAAATATTTTTCTCACCCCACTCCACCATCTCCTACCCCCCCCCCCCCCACCCCCCCCCCCCTTTTTTTTTTTAAA
>NW_006239295.1:582598-584192 GCF_000226075.1 Solanum tuberosum | reverse complement strand
CCCCCCCCCCCCCCCCCCCCCCGGCAATCTCCCCATCCTTTTATTTTTTAAAATTCTTTTATAATTTTTTTTTTAAATTCAGACCTCACCCCCTCCCCCACTCCTTCCTAAAAAAAAATTTGATATCATTTTTAAAAAATAATAAAATAAAATTTTACCCCATCAGATCTAACCCTCCGCTCCTAATTGTTTTTTACATTTTTCTCGTTTTGTGTTAGATGTGTATATATATTTTAAGAAATATATTTTTTCTACTTACGTACTGAATATAACATAAAAAATTTTTTAACATAAACAAAATTTTTTTTTTATAAAAAGTCATGCGGCAAGTGTATATATATATATATAAAACAAGGAAAATGAAAACGGAGGATTATGTCGGGTGGAATTGTTTTTTTAAAAGATTAAAATAATATCTAAATTATTATTTGAGAAGGGATGCGGGAGGGGAGGGGAGGGGGAGGGGGACGAAGTAAAAGTAAATTTAAAAAAAAATTATAAATGGGATAAGAAAAATATTTCACATTTTATTTTATAATTATTTTTTTTTTGAGGGGGAGGGGGGAGTAATACTTTAATCTTTAACTTTAACTGATATTAATAATTTATTTATTTTTTATCAAGGTGAAATGTTTTGTCTATGTGGAGTGTGATATAACAATTTTATTTTAAAATAAAAGAGAGAGTGTATGACACACACCATGATGAGAGTGTAATAAAAAAGAAAAATGTGTTTTTCAAATTAGTAAGTGATATTAGGCATGAAACGCACACTCTCAATAGTTTAGATATAAAACTCAAAAAATAAGATAATTTAAATGTATTTTTTACCATTGTTATTATATTTTTTATATAAGGATTAACCCGTCTTTCTTGTGTTTTATCATAAGCAATAAATTTTTAAGATATATCATAAATATCCTATTTTTATATGCGGTGTACTTACATTAGAAGCCTCTAAATCTATTTTAGACACTGCATAGTTAAATATATTTTTATCTTCTTGTAAGTAAATTTCCAGATATATCATATATGCGGTGTATTTACCTCGGAAGCCTCTAAATTTATTTAAGACACTACATAGTTAAATATATCTAACTTGTTGCAAGTATATTTTAAGAGAAAATGGTCTAAAAACTCCCCAACCTATACCCGAAATCCCAACTACACACTCCAACTTTACGGGAGT
This sequence comes from Solanum tuberosum, assembly GCF_000226075.1. Taxonomy (NCBI): domain Eukaryota; kingdom Viridiplantae; phylum Streptophyta; class Magnoliopsida; order Solanales; family Solanaceae; genus Solanum; species Solanum tuberosum. Next base: position 583,003 of record NW_006239295.1, on the reverse strand, counting down.
CCTATCACCCACCTGAATTGTTTAAAACTGTAATAATTACACCTCTAAAACGCCATAACCAGATCTGTGTTGGCCTGTGAACTTTCACGCGTTTTTACAGGTGAAAATTCAATTAATTTATTATTTTTTTTCAATTTTTTTATAATTCCTTTCCACTTTTTCCTATACTCTCCCAATTTCTTAAAATCTCTAAGGAAATTTTCCCCCCCAATTCTTTCAAATTCCTATGGAATTGTGAGAAACAAAGATGAATATTGATAGCGGGAGCTTGTCAAGCGATATTCGAGTTTTGCTTGTCGGAGAACATTGAAAAATAATCTAAAAAGATCTATTTTGCTTGCTTCGCCGGAGCTCGCTGGTTGGAGCAGTGCAGCCGCAAGGTTTTGTTGTTGTTGGTGTGGTGAA
>NW_006239295.1:563399-582427 GCF_000226075.1 Solanum tuberosum | reverse complement strand
AGGCGGCGACAGTGGTGGCTGATGGTCGAGCAGCAAAAGAGGGAGAACAAACGAAAGCACTAGCAATGCCATTAATGGAGGTCAATTGAGATTGAATCCTTTCATTGATTAATTGGGGAAGATGACTATTTTCTCGGAAATTTTCGTCAAAATTCACCTTCTAACGCGCCTAGAGAAGGTGAGAACACCTCCCATGACAGGTCAACACTTAGGTGTGTATAAAATAGAGAATTATAAAGTTCAGGTGGGTAATAGGACACCCGTAAAGTTGGAGTGTGTAGTTGGGATTTCGGGTATAGGTTGGGGGGGTTTTAGACCATTTTCTCTATATTTTAATAAAATGATGTTACTTACTTGCATTTACCTAATAAAAAATTGTTACTATAAGTAGGAAGTCCCATAGTTTGAAAGTTAGATTACAAAAATACCTTTTAAAAATTAAATGGTCAAATTATCCCTTATCGAAAATAAAATTACATCTCGTCAAATAATTTTATACACCACTTAATGTCAACCTACAAAATGTTTTTACTATGGATAGGCACAATTAGTACTAGTTGTGTTAGAATATTTTTTTAGGAGAAACTACATCAATGGGTCATAAAAGATAAAATAATTACAATTTTATAAACTGATTCAACAAATACTCATTGAGCCAAAATAAATTACAACTCATACCCCCTTTAGTTTACACCAAAATTTCCTCCACCCCCCTTTAAATTTAGGTTAAATTTCACCCTCGCCCTTTAAAATTTGGGCAAATTACAGAAATCACATACTTTTAAGGCAAAATTACAATTTATCCTTTAAAAAGTTTATAATTACAGAAATCCCTCAAACGGATACAATAATATAAGCGCTGATACATGCGCGAGATACAATAATTTAAGCGCTGATACATTAATCTGATGCGCGAGATACAATAATATAAGCGCTGATACATGCGCGAGATACAATAATTTAAGCGCTGATACATTAATCTGATGCGCGAGATACAATAATATAAGCGCTGATACATGCGCGAGATACAATAATTTAAGCGCTGATACATTAATCTGATGCGCGAGATACAATAATATAAGCGCTGATACATGCGCGAGATACAATAATTTAAGCGCTGATACATTAATCTGATGCGCGAGATACAATAATATAAGCGTTGATACATTAATCTGATGCGCGAGATACAATAATATAAGCGCTGATACATGCGCGAGATACAATAATTTAAGCGCTGATACATTAATCTGATGCGCGAGATACAATAATATAAGCGCTGATACATGCGCGAGATACAATAATTTAAGCGCTGATACATTAATCTGATGCGCACGATACAATAATATAAGCGCTGATACACTAATCTGATGCGCGAAAATGAGGAATTTTAGAGATTTGTAAAACTTATAGGGGATAATGGTAATAAGTAAACTAAAATGTGGGATTTCTGTAATTTTTCCTTAAAATTTAGGCCCAATTCACCTCAACCCAAAACATTTATCCTCTAATTAATTATTTTTGTTCTTTTTTCTCATTTATTGTTTTTGTCTTATGAATAATTACTTTTGTTTTTTCTCATTAATTATTTTATTTTTTCTTTTATTCTTTTCTCATTTTTTTTCATATTATCTTTTATTAGAGATATCATTTGGTAATATTTTTTATTTTTTTTGTTAATTTATCTTCTTCTTTTTTTTCTCTCTTTCTATATTTTTACTTTTTTAAGAAAATAAAATAAATTACTTTTGTTCTTTTTTTATTTATTATTTTTATTTTCTCTTTTGTTCTTTTCTCATTTATTTTTTTTATTGTTTTTTTATGTTATTCTTTATTAGAAATACCATTTGGTAACAATTTTATTATTTATTTCTTTATCGTTTTTCATTTTATCCTTTATTAGAGATACCATTTGGTAATATTTTTATTATTTATTTCTTTGTTCTTCATTTTTATTTTTTTCCTTTATTAGAGATATCATTTGGTAATACATACTCTTACAATATCATTTACCAATAAGTATATATACCGATTTAGTATCAGTTAAACTAAACTATCAGTCTTAATGATACCAATACATACATACCAATGAGTATAGGGTGTGTGTATATATATATATATATATATACACACACATTAAGATTTCTGAACAAGAAACCTTAATATGTGTGTATGTGTATATATATTGATTTAGGTATCAGTTAAGCGAAACTATAACCTAGGGCATCTATTGTAATTATTTAGGGGGTATCATGGTAAGGGGTGTATATATTTGTAATTAATTTGTATTTATGGGGCTTTTTTTTTTCTTTTCAGTTTTCCCTATTTTTAGGGGAAATTACGCGGATAAGCAAACATATACTAGTTAATTGGCTAACATAGCTATAGTTTCTATCAATTATCACTTGTGGCTTAATTTTAACTATAATTGTGTCGCCTCTCTCCTCCCTTCCTCTCTCTCACCTCTCTCTTATTTTATACATATACAAAATACAAATTATACATATATATACAATTATATGACAGATATACAAATACAATTAGTTTATATCCACTCTCTACTCTCTCTCGCTCGCCTCTCCCTCGTTCACCTCTCTCCTCCCTCTCCCAATCTCGCTCGCCAGATATACAAATACATATGTATAGGAAATACATATATACAATTATCTGACAGATATACATATACAGTTCGACGGATATACACATACAATTCGCCTCTCTCCACTCCCTAGCCTCTCTCGCTCGCCTCTCTCCTCCCTCTCCCAATCTCGCTCGTCTCTCTCCTCCCTCTCCCAACCTCGCTGGTCAGATATACAAATACATATGTAAACCAATTACATATATACAATCTCGAAGATACAATTCAACAAATATACATATACAATTCATCTCCCTCCACTCTCTTGCTCGCCTCTCTCCTCCCTCTCTCAATCTCGCTCCCCTCTATCCTCCCTCTAACACGTAGCTACGAATTGTAATTAGCAAACTATAGATATGGAGCGTAATTAAATTTACTTCAGTTGCTATTTACGAAATTTCCTCTATTTTTTGTTGACATTATATTTTGATCCATAGGACTCTCGCTTTGTTTTTCTTTGTTTGTCTTTTGTTTCTCTATCACGGTCTTCTGTTTCCTCTTTTTTCTCCTCCTTCAGTTTTATAATATAAATAAAATATTTTTTCTTTTTTTATGATTAAATAACTATATAATATATTAATAGTCAAATTTAAATTTGTATTCGTATCGTAGAATTAAACCATTTTTCATTTATCGTATTTTAAATTTTTGATTTTCCTAATTTATTTCTTTTTAACATCTACTTTTAGGACCTCATTTAAACATAAAAATAATTTTTACTTTGTTTAAAAATTGTTGTTTATTGAAATACAATTTTTTTCAATTTGAAGGTATATTTTTCAAATTTGGAAAGGATGTTATAATATGTTTTTTTATTCACTTTTCACTTTCGAAATTGTATTGAAGTACATTCAAACGTGGACATCATTTCAAATATTTTTACAAAAATCAAAGATAACTCTATTTTCAGCTCTAATTCCATATATTCCAAACATGTAAAAATCATATATTTGAATTTTATGTCAAACGCCTAATAATGATAATAATCATAACCATGTGCAGGCCTGATCTATAGTAAAAAAATTTCATGCAAAACATATGAGCTTGCAAAAATAATGAAACCTAGTATCAATTTAGAACTTATAATGTACTCTAGCTATACAAATGGATCCTTGAACTTTGCAAATCGAGTGCAAAACCAACATAATTCAACTAGGAGATAGAAGCATTGGTCTAGCTAGCAATCTATCTGTTGGAGAAGCATAGAGGTCTTTGAATTTCATCGCGACATGCATAATAATCTCTTACTTCTTTCTGAAGAATTAAGAGTCGGTCTTCATTCCTTATTAAAAATAGATGGTCTTTAATATTTGTTATTTTACAAAATCAATTCATAAATGACATTAAGTAAATATACATTTGATCAACATAGAAAAACTAAGTAAATAATTCATGTCCATTGGTAAAATTAATTAATCAAAATGAATTAATTCACATTCATTGGAAAGGTTAGGAGCTCCTGTACCATTTTGACAAAATCTGGAGACAAAAAGGGTCCAATTTCAAGCACTCCAAGTAAGGAAACCAGATAATACCTTTTCCATGACACCATCAGTCAAATATGTGTATCTAATTGAAGGTGAAACGATACCACTTTAGTTCACATTAGTTAAAGGGTTCAATGTTGTACTAAACTATATATCCAACTTTCTCTAGGATGTATTCTTATTGGCGAACTGAGGAAACTCATATACACCTTCACATCTAAGTTCAAAATTTTCTAGTTTACTTGCAAAATACACTCATAAATTGACATTTTAAACAAATTTCTTTGGGCGGGAATATGTAACACCCCGGACTTTGAGAAATGGTTAAAAGGGGCAAATGGGCAAGTCCACGAACCCAAAATGGACCATGGACCCTTCATGGCACCCTAGACAGTCCATTTAGGGGTCCACGATCCGTGTTGGGCATCATGAACAACCATCCAAGGCTTCCTAGGAAGGGATCGCCTAGAAGGGACCCTAGACGGCCCGTGGTGACTTGGACGACCCATTTAGGGGTCCGTACAAGTCACCCATCAAAACTTCAAACAATGATATCTCTTAGCACATAATGAATTAGGTGGCGCATAACCTATAAAATTAAAGGTCTTTGAGTACTCTTTCCAACACATCAAGTTTGCCTCATTTCGTGTTTGGAGTAAAATGTTATGCCCGTTTTAGTAAAATCGTGTCAGGCAGGTGCAGATTCACTACCAGCTATACCGCCCGTGAAGCCTTAGACCGTCCATGAAGCCCCTTTTTTAAGGCACCTCAACATTTTTTAAGTTAGGGTCATTTTGGTCTTTTCTCAAAGTATTTGGTACCTAAACTACATCGTTTTAAACCTTATTTCAACACCTATAAAAACGAATTAATCCCTAAAACTACCAATTTCAATTCATTCTCCTAAATTCCCTAATGACCAAATTCATCCTCTCCAAAAATCTTATCTCTAGATCAAGGAAGAAGAAGAAGCTAGGGTTCTTCAAGTTCAAGTCTCCTTTCTTCATCATTGCTTAGGGCTTCAATCAAGGTATGTAGGGAGTTTATCAATGGATTATATCCACCCATTGAGTCCCCAAAGTGTCTTCAATTCTCCAATTCAATTGCCCAAAATTTGATTAGGTTGTCACTCAATTCCTCATGGGCTCTATTTGTATGGATTCAATTGTTTTATTATGATTTATTTTGATGATTTGGACTTAATTACATGCTATTCAACTAATTTCATGTGAACCCATGCATTGATCTATGAATTTTGACTATGAACCCTAATTTACATTAATTTATGAAGAAGCTTAAACCTATGAATGTATTTTTATGAAATCGTGCATATTTTCATGAAATAAATGTGTATGAATTATGTAAGCTTATAGATGAAGATATCTATATGTTCTATGAAGCTTGACCACATGACATGAATGACATCTAGATTTGCCCTCAATGTTTTTCGGGTTATCATCCTAAATTAGGTCTTGATTAGTATGGTATTCAAATATGCCATCAATGATTATAGATCACGCTTTCAAAACTACTTCCATTAGTAGTAGGGCATTTCTAGTATGAGGTTAACGAGTATGAGCTTTATAAAGCTATTATGAAAAGATGATGGATGGTGAAAGGTTTTCATGCATGGTCTAAAAAGCTACTCTATGATGTTTCTAGCTTGGATTGGCTATTTGATGTGCCTTTACATGGATAATAAGACAAGTTAAGATTAATGACTATTTCGTGAGATTTATGCTTAGCACCGAGAGGATATTGAGATGGAAACTCTCCCATAGCTTGAGGTCGGGTTTCTAGTAGCAATCTCCTTGTCCCATAACTATGTGCCACCATAGAAAGATTGTCTCAGATAGACATTAGCTAGTAGATCCATTTTAGCACAGATTTCACAAGTTCATGGTCCTTACCTTGGCAAGTAGGACACCCCTTTTAGATGTAGGGAAGACACTGATTCCATGTTATAGCTTGCATGGTCTATATGTTGGTTAATGGTAAACTTCCCAGAAAACGAACTAAGTTAATTACTAGTATTTTATGAAGCTTCCTTTATGATTTAAAGATGTGTTGACCGTATTCATGATTTATGAATCTTCTTAAATGATTTTACTATGTTTTAACTTTGTCATGCATTTCATGTTTTCGATTATGTCTATTATTACATCGCATGTTTTATTGCATTCCCCTCATACTTATTACATTCCATATACTAATGCATACTTGTGCCTACATTGTTTCACTAATGTAGGGCTTGCCGATTCTTATCCCTCCATTCGTGGCAAGTTCATTGCATTAGAGATTTGAAGACTTAATGTGTCCTCATACTTCGAGGACGATTTCACTTTTATAACTTTATGTCATTATCCTTTTTTCAAACTTGGATGTGATGTATGGGTTATGTCCCGATCACTTTCCTTATGATGTACTAGATGGCTTTGAGACTTATGTTAGACTTCCGCTACTTTTGTCAAACTCTTTATGATATAAAACTATTTTTTGAACTCTTTAAATTCTATTATCTTGTATGATGTATGCTAAGTGGCTTGTATAGGATCTCTCGGAGTCCTATACGCTATGTTACGACTAGGGTGTACTTTGGGTCATGACGAACATGGTATTTAGAGCACAAAGTTTAGAAAGGTCCTAGGAAGTCTCTAAGCCACATCAACTAAAGTCTTGTTCATTAGTGTGAAGCGTGCTACATTTATGAATAAGAAGCTATAAGATGATTAGGAAACTTGACTTCTTTCATTACTCTAAAGTTGTGTGATAGAGTGTAACTCTAAATGTCTTTCTCTTAATCCCTATCTGGTGTTTTTCAGGATATGGGCCCTCGAAGAGCATACGTTAGGAGGAATGTGAATGAGAATGTGGAACGAGAAGTTCCTCAAGCTCCTCCTCAAGCTCCTCAAGTTCCAATCGACCCTTTGGCCGAGCAAGTGACTAATGATGAGTTTCTATCCGCATTTCACACATTGGCCCAAGCTATGACGGCTTAAGCAAATAGGGAGGTTGTGGATACCGTGAACCTAAATGTGGGTACGTCGGCAACTAGAGTGAGAGACTTTACTAGAATGAATCTTTCGGAATTTCATGGGTCTAAAGTCAAGGAATATCCTCAAGAGTTCATTGATAAGGTTTATAAGATAGTTGGAATTATGGGTATCACTCCAGTAGAAAAGACGAAATTGGCCGCTTACCAACTAAAGGGTGTTGCTCAAGTTTGGTTCAACCAATGGAAGGAAGAGAGGGTGGTGTTTTACGTCAAAAAATAAATAAAAGACTTTACTTGTTTTCGAAAATCAATTTAACTTTTTAAGAGAAAAGTTGATTTTAAAAGAGAGTCGCCACTTAATTTTTTAAAGAAATTAAGAAAACCTATAATTTTCAAAAGACTCAAACAGAAAAATCATTTGAAAATACCAAAGGGGGTTCGGGGTTCAATTTACACTTCAAGAAGGGTTTAAGGATTCGAAGTGTCCGATAACGTGCGGTTGACCTACTACTTGACTAACTTTGAAAATATATACTTAAAGGAAATAGTAATTTTTTGAAAAGAATTTAACTTAAACACTTTGAAATAATTTACAAAGGGAGGTAAACTTTTTAAAAACTGACCAAGTAAAGAAAGCCAATTAAATAAGATTATTCAAATCAAATAAATTATCATAATCAAAATTGGGTCATCTTTAGGGAATTTAATTAAATTAACCAAAACAAATAAATTTAAAGCAAACAAGCCATAGTCAAAGAGAATAATAAGGGGAAAGAAAATCATAAATTTGGGCCCTTGCCTAAATTTCAAGCTGTTGGGCTGGTAGGCCCAATTTCCTTCATCCTGTCCTAATTCTAGGTAATTCAATCTTTTAAGATTATTGCTGCACTTTGTTTTGGGCCTGACATATTTTTCGTCCCCGTATCATGATAACACTCAACTACACTTCATCCTATTCTAAGTGAAGGCGGTCTCTAACAAGTATAAACCCAACTAAGAGTTAGGGTCGATCCCCCAAGGAGTAATACGGTAGAGAATTCAATTTGGAAGTTAAAATGTGTCCTAATCGTTTGTAGAAGTAAAGGTTTCGTAACATGAAATTAAATCACGAAGTTTCAACGATTAATATCAAATAGAGGAGATTTTAGTATCCAATTTATGACAAAGAAGACTTTAACACGGGAAGTAAACAATTAGAGATCGGACCTTAGGATTGTGATTAGTCGAACGCTAATTTCGCGTAATGGGTAATTACTAGTTGCTTAAAGTTGCTGAATCTCAATGGGTAGGCTAGGTTTTGAATACAATAGTCATCTCTCGACCAACTATTATGTTTCAAGCAAGTTCTCTTGAACCTCGACAAGCTTATCATTATGAAACAACCCAATTCCTTAATTAACCCACTCTTTCAAGTTGGGTTTGTAAAGACGCAATCAAACATACTTTCTCAAGCTAAATTTTAAAGATGCAATCAATCATTCTACTTTATTACCTCTTTCTCAAGCAAGCATAGAGAGTTAAGCTAGAACTGAATTTGCAACTTCAATTCATCAATTAAAACATGAACCCACTTCAAAACAACATTAAAATCAACAATTAATAACATCCATTACCTAATTAGTGTATTCGACTGCATGATCACACCCCTAAGATAAGAGATTTTAGCTAAACATAGCGGAAAGCAAGAAATCATTACCAATAAAGTTTTCCATCTGAATTGCTAACAATTGCAATACCCAAATGTTGAAATCCAAGCTAAAATCTTACAATCTCCAAATCTAAATCCCAAATCTCTCTAAGAATGTTAAACAATGTAACAAAATGTGAAAACTTTCAAAAACCCTGGCACACACAGTATGAGAACTCAATTTTCCTTTCAAAAAATGTATTTATACGTTCCCAAAAATCTCAGTACAGAGTTCACTCAGCGAGATTAGTCGTGATCACCGATCAACTCGGCGATCCGCCGAATTGTGCTTCTTCTCGCATTTTGTCTTGACTCCTCCAACAAATTGTTCTGGAACTTTAGGCGAGCAAGATCGCGATTGCCGATCCATTCGGCAAGTCGCCGAGTTGTCCATTTGCTCGCCAAGTTGGTTTGGAACTTGGGCCACTTCACTGAAACTTTTGGCAAGCTGGAGGCTCACTTGGTGAGTCGTCAAGTGGCCTTTGCGAGCTTCAACTTCTCCTTTCTTCAACTTTTCAACTTTTTTGTTCCTTTTCGCCCCTTTTCGCCTCGTAGTGTCCTTGCCTTGCTCTTAAGCCTCCATTGCATATCAACACCTTAACATCAGTTATGAGCACAAAATAGGCATTAAGGACACTAAATCATTTAATAATAAGCTCTAAATGAGTCAAAATTCCCGCTTCATCAACACCCCCAACTTAAACTTTTGCTTGTCCCAAGTAAAACCAAGATCAATCAGGTCTACAAATAGTGCTTCTTGAGACTCAACATGATTGCACACAAGGTTCAATCTTCATATGTAAAGTTCGATTGTGCACTAAAAGTTTCAAAGAGTGACTAGCAATCATCAATTAGAGTTCAAGCTCACAATGCTCACTTCAAATTCAAGTTCATGTTCAACAAGAGTATTCGAATGCCCTCACATCAAGAATGATTTCATGCTCTTACAAGCCAATCAGAAACTACCATTTGAGGAATCAAAATTAACTCTCACACTCCCAATGAGAAACATATGCACGATTCTACCCATAAGCTTGCCCGTATTTTCCAACCAACACATAATTCGGCTCATGCAAGATCAAAAAGGTCTTTCACGGCTTGTAATTGGGTTGAGGGTACAGGTATGATCATTTTGGCTTAGTGACTTCTACCTTCATGAAGCATGGCTCAAATTTCACTTCTTCTCCTTTTCTTTCATTCTTTTCATCGTCTCAAGTCATCCTTGGCATATTTAAAGCACATGAAAGTTTTTGTATGGCTCATCGGACACCCCTTTTATTCCCACAACAGTTTTATCATTTCCATATATATATATGGAAGGGTTCCATCTTTTTTTTCTTTTTTTTTCTTCAACACCAGATCCCAAGGATGAATCTCACTAACTTCTTACTCAGATTCTTTCCTCATTCTTACCACACCCCCAACTTAGGCTTTTGGTCTAAGTTGGCTATTCAAACAAACCAATGCTTCATAAAGTTTTTAGGTTGGTAAGACAAGGACAATTGTGTTCATGTTTTATCCAACGGAAAGGTTAGGCTCAAATTGTTTCAAGCTAGGTTCACACACTCACAAGGTGGTCACACAAAGGTATAAAAATTAGGTTCACTCTAAAAAAATTATGCCTAAGATCATTTCCTTCATTTACCAAAGTTAGTCAATCGGACCAACGGGAAAAGTTCTAGGTATCACCATGCACATATTTCAAGCAAACCTCACCTCACAAGGCATTCAACACAATCATCGATCATGACTCTACAAGTTAAGCTCACGTGCAACAGTCATTACAAGACTCACTTCGACAATCGGCTAGTCACAATGAGATGCTAAGATTTCACACATGACTTATGCAACTCAAACTGCCTCATTGAACTTGCACAAACATATCGTTCATCAAGAGCACTCTTCAAGTCACCGGTTTTGATCGCAACCGACACTCAAATGTACAAGAAAACAACAATCACACACAATCACACAACTAAGAGGGAAACTAATGAAATAATCAACATTCACATTCCAACAATGAGGAGAAGTTTGAAAAAAAAGAAACAAAACACAAAATATCCAAAAGAAAAAAATAAAAACTAAATATAACCAGATATCCAAAAGGAGGCTAGGTATAACAATAACGGGGTAGTCGAATGGATCTGATAAACGCATGAGTTTTTACTTAAGTTCCCTATGACACACTTCTATTTCATGATTTATCGTATGAAATAAGGGAAACTTTTCTTAAATGGTTGTAGTCCCTCATTTGTAGAAGTTGGCCCTAACAACCATAAATAAGATCTCACTGACACGACTTCATATACACCCTAAGACACTTCAAATTTGTGCTCTGATACCAAGTTCGTCACTCCCTTGGACCTGGTCGGCACTCGAGAATCATTGCTGGTTCGCAAGAAAAACCTTGGCCTGGCTGATTACTTCGCGGAAGACCTACTTAAGCGATAAAAGGCTTAAAAATAAAATTTGATCTCAAAATGAAACTCAACTCGAATGTCTTCAAATACTCATTGCAATAAGTATAATAATTTGAAAAACATCTTTAAAGAAAAGAAAGTACACAGACACTCCTCAACTCTTTCTATCTATGAAGCCTCTAATGTTTGTGATAGGTGTCGTGACAAGACCCATGACACCTCAAAATAACTAAACTGAAAGTAGAGGTGAAGTCCTGTAGAATGCAAAAAGGCTCACCAAAAGTTAGCTGAAGTGTAGAGTTATCTCCACGAAGCGCTTGTTGATGATCTTGAACACCTGTATTTGCATAAAAAAGATGCAGGTTGAATGACTTTAGTACATTCGAATGTACGAGTATGTAATATAGTCGAGGCGAAATAATTGAATGGAAGGACTATAATAAATATCAATATACTCAAACTGAATGTAAGGAAATAAAGTAGTTAAATCATTTAAACTATAATAAATATCAATATACTCAAACTGAATGTAAGGAAATAAAGTAGTTAAATCATTTAAAGATTTACAAAATAATTAATCATATCTGAACGCAACATAATAAGTGATATGTTAAACAAACACTTTAACTCTATTGGGTGATATACGTGATGATACTGCGTCTCACCCACGCTGCCAGAACTGTCATATACTGTGCCGCGGTATAGAACCTCTCAACTAAGTGGATTTACTAAGCCATAATGATTCAAAAAAGTGTGATCTTCATCCATGTTGGTGTTGACACCCAATTTTGAGCGACCTTTAACCCTTTTTGGGAATGCTATTCGATTAAATACTAATTTTAAAATATATTTCGAGTTTAAAACTTTAGTCGATTTTGTCTATAAATTATATATTTTGGCATGCTTGCTTTACAAAATTATTGTAAACATTAATAAAATATTTTTAAAATTATTAGTAAAAAACTCAAAATAATTAAAATATTTTAAAATTTAAGTGACTTTAATTATAATAGTTGTAGTATTTAATTGGATAGCATATCTTTAATTTCCCTTTAAACCCTTTAAATTTTAGCCTATCTTGTTCTAATTCCTTTTAATTCTAGCCCTTTCTCATTTCAATTCTAGCATGTCCTAGTTTAATTTGTTTTAATTATAGCCATTATTGATTTCAATTTTGGCGTAATCTTATGCCAATATTCAAGATTTCAAACCCTTCTTTTAATCTCGTCCGTCCATCCCTTAAGTATAATCCTAAATCAAATCCTAGCCGCTCATCTAAAACCAATCCAATGGCTCATATTTAATGACCATTCCCTTTCCTATTTTAACCTAAAAGACTCCTAACACTAGAACATTTCTCATCCTCTCTTCTTCTTCTCTAAGATCAGTCGCCTCTCCCTCTTCTCATTCCCTTCATTCTCTCCATTTTTTTTCGGCGAAACAGCCTCCGACGAGGCCAGCAAGCCTCCATCGCTTCTCTGTTCGTCTTCTTCTTTCTCTCCTTCACTCTCCTCCCTTCTGCTTCTCCATCTATCTTTCCTCCTCGTCTGACCAGCAGCCGGCGAGGACCACCTACGAGCCTCCATAGCTGGCAGCAGCTCAAACCGGCAACAACAGCAGCAACGCCCGGCGAGAGCTCTGACCAGCAGCTCCAGCCGACGAGGACAAAAAATCACCAGCGAGAAACTTGAGCAACAACAACCAGCAGCGAGAGCATCCAGCCACAGGCGAACTCCGGCAAGCAAAGCGGTGTAGTGATGACGAAAATAAACAGTGCTTGGAACCTCAAAATTTCGTTTGAGTTGAAGACGGATCTGCTAAGATCCGTCCAGGTTAGTCAGTCCTTTTAGTTTATCCTTTAACAATTTTCTTAGTTTTACTATGGAATCTATGATTTACATGTGTGCTCTATGTGAAAGCTAGTAAATGCTACAAATTTAGTCTTGAACATCTTCTTTTTTCTGTCCTTCACTCTCCTCCTTTCTGCTTCTCCGTCTCCCTTTCCTCCTCGTTTGACCAGCAGCCGGCAAGGACCACCAGCGAGTCTCCAATGCTGGCAGTAACTCCAAACGGCAACAACAACAGCAGCGCCCGACGAGAGCTCTGACCAACAGCTCCAGCCGACGAGGACAAAAAATCACCAGCGAGAAACTTGAGCAACAACAACCAGCAGCGAGAGCAGCCAGCCACAGGCGAACTCCAGCAAGCAAAGCGGTGTAGTGATGACGAAAATAAACAGTGCTCGGAACCTCAAAATTTCATTTGAGTTGAAGACGGATCTGCTAAGATCCGTCCAGGTTAGTCATTCCTTTTAGTTTATCCTTTAACAATTTTCTTAGTTTGACTATGGAATCTATGATTTATATGTGTGCTCTATGTGAAAGCTAGTAAATGCTACGAATTTAGTCTTGAACATGCTACTAGTTTGTGTCTCTCTAATCATATGAATAATATTACCATTAGAGTTGCTGAATTTGATAATGTTGAAATCTTGTTTCAAACCTTTCCCTGCTTATGTTATTCTTTTCAATTACGTGATTTTAGCTTATAGCATGGTAAGTCTAAATTGATAATAATCCATTGATTTGCTGATTTGATTAATCCGTATCAAGGAGAAATTTTCTTTAATTAGGTATGCATATTTCATGTTGTAAATTGATTTCTTTTAGGCCATATATAATTCTTGTCTAATTTCTTACTTGTTTGATAATTATGGTAAAATATTATTGCTTGACTTATGCTTTTTTCCCTTAATATGGTCATTTTGATTTTGCATGTTGTGGATTAATTTATGCTAAGTTGATTTTTATTTGTAGATTTTTGGCTCTTGATAATGATAAAATTGGCTTTATTATTTTTGTTTATTAATGTTAATTGATTGTAGTTGCCATAATTAAGGATGAATTGTCTATTACTTGCTACATTTTAGTTAAGTTTCGGTGGAGCTAAAAAATAATATTACTGATTTGGTGAATAAGGAAAATATATTTAATTGATCCTAAGTTACTTCTTTCCTTATATTATATGCCCTCTTCTCTACTATATAAAGAGATCCGGACACACGGTCTAGAGGACTCAACTCTGACACTTGAACAAATCCAAAATTCACTTCATGCTTTAATAAAAAATATACCCTCTGTTACCGTGTTGATGTTGTGGTAAACTTGAGCTTTCTTTTGCTGTGTTGCTGTTGTGGTTTAGAGATCTTACTAAATACTTCATTGCTGATAAGCATACTCTGCTTAAGTGGTTAGTTGTTTCACCCCTAGTTTAATTCTCGTTCTGCATTAGTTTAACTATCATTGGGTGTTAATAAATAAAAGGAAGCATTCGGGTTAGTTTTCCTATCCCTTTTTTTCTCGATGTGTGATTATATATTCTCCACAACTTGTTTAGTTCTTACATGCCTATATGTTACTTGTGTACATGAAATAATTAATATTATGTGTGTATCCATATTTTGTTTTTATCATGTTACTATATTAAATCGTATTTTATGTGTCATTACTTGCCTGTATTTTTCAGTATCCCCTCTAGCAGGTTTTGAGCTTAGAGTTCAAGGTGTTGAAGAGTCTCCTAGAAGCGATTTTCGGACAAGACTATTATGTTTAAGTTTATTTGAATGGTGTAAATATTATTCATTTACTTTTAGTTTGTAATATTCGTATAACTCTAAAACTCTCTCTATATTTATATGAAATAACTTGGGGATAGTCTAAGGGGAGGGGGATTTTACGTGCTACTTGTTATATTATCACAACTCACTTGTTAAAAAGCATGCCTATAGGAGTGTGATTTAATTGTGTGATCATTCCTTTCTCTAAATCTAATTAAAATAAAATGGTCTTGCCGATATTTAAATGTTTTAAGCATGTTCCATGTTGACCACTTAATGTTAACTAATTATATACCAAGTAATTAATAAACTTGTTGTAATACGATCTTAGCATGTAATAATAATTAAAGTGTGTGACCTTTACAAGTTGATATATTTGCCATGTTTGGTGAATCACAATTCTCTTGTATAAATGTAAAAAACTGGTAAAATAAATAATTGATTTGCTCAGTGATGTCGCATATTGGCATTAACTTAGAAGCCATGCCTATAGGATTGAATTAGATATCTGCATGTCAATAAAATGTCCGTAAGTGTTCATAAATTAGTTTGTCTTTAGAAATCATGCCCATAGGACTTAACTAATAAAATCCATGCTTATTAATCAGTTTAAATAATTTCATCATGTTTTAATAACTTAATTCTGTTAATTAATCAAGTTCTAGTTAACTTTAGGTTACAAATAAATGTAGCATGCTAATTGGCTAGTTTAAACATCGCCAGCATGTTTTTTAAAATCTGCCCTGACTGTTATTGTTGCATGTAATTAATCAACCAGTATGTTGATTACTTAGAGCATGTCTATAGGCTTCTACTAAAGAAATCAATGTTAATAAGATTAAAGAAATTTGCTTGTTAAAATCATATTCTAATAATTCCGGTATGCTTAGCTAATCACTTTAATACTTGTTAGTCACTTAGATATTAGGCCCATATATTCTCAAATATATCATGTATGTAATAACTAAAGTATTTAAAATTTGCCCTATATGCTTGCTACCATTTTTATCTGATATAATTATTTTCTGCATTTGCATGTTTTAAAATAATAACTAATCTGCCCAGATTAAATCTGCATGAAATAATTAATAATTTTCTGTGTCGTAATTAACTGTTCTACCTTTAAATGATTAATTTATGTACTTGTTGAATTGATCTCCACTTAAAATAAATTTCACATAATAGTCTAATCTGCTACCGCATAAATAAGCTATTTTCTGCATAATCTGCTATTTTAATTTTGCCGTCCTAATTAATCCTGCCTGAAATATTTTAGTTTCTACATTATGAATAATTGTTTTGCCACCTCTAATCAACTAATAAATAATTCATGCATGCTTTATTAATAAAATTAACAATTTTTGCATTGTGTTATAACTATCTGCCCTTTTATAAGTTAATTGTTATATTGTTGTGTTGCTTGCTGCCTGTTTATATGTACACATACTCAGCATGCGACCTTCTCACTCTATCTGTGTTATGCGTTTGCTAGTCTGTTTAATAAAACCTAGATGCCAAATTGAGACTCTATGTGCTAAATGCTCGTTCAAATTGTTTGACTTGGTATCCTGGTAGGCCTGTTAGGAACTTTTATTTTATTTTAGTCTAAATCTATCCTAATAGTAGACCAATGCCTCTTGGACCTTAAGCGGGGACGCTAAGCACCTTTTAAAAATGAAAAGCATGCGGTGGTGGGGTAGGGGTAGTTTAGGCCCTACGAATATGATGAGATCGACTCAGGCTTATAGTGAAAAACCTTGGTATTGTCTGTCCCTACACGCAAGCCTATCGAAACACTAAAGAAAAGTCGAGTGCAGATCCACAAAGTCCTTCAGAGTCTCCTTTTCCCTTATTCATTTACTTGTTTTATACTTATATTTATTTGGGGTAGTTTAATTAAATAAAAAATATATATTTACTTATATATTTGTCTGCTTTTCTATCTTCTCGCTATTTCTTTTAATATTTTTCTTTATTAGTTATTTAGTATTAAGTTATCACCTAGTTTTGCATGCTTAATTAATAAAGTAAAAATAAATAAATTGATCTTTAATTGCTTAAATGTTAGTTATCACTTAGCTAGCATATTGTAATAAGTAACTAATAAATGAAGTGACCTTAAATGCTACTTGTAATCCCCACATAAATTGCATGTGATACGGCCGGGACCCACATTTGTGGAACTCGAGGGATGCTTAAGACCTTTCCCTCGAGGTAACTTGAACCCTTACCCTGATCTCTGGTTCGTTGACCTTAGCTAGAATTAGTTTAGGTTAGATAGGTGCCCTAACGCGCCTTAAATCGTTAGGTGGCGACTCTTCAATCGCTCCAAATCCCAAAAGAGTTGTTAGGTCGTGCATCCGAAAGGAAAGTCCGTTTTGCGAAAAATGGGACTCGACAAAATGGCGACTCTGTTGGGGATATTAGGTTCTAACCATTACGTGTTTCAATTGATTTATGTGGGGTTTACTTTATCTAGTTATTTCATTACTTGTTTAGTTGATTACCATGTTTAGTTATCATTTGTTTTCTTATTTATTGCATATATTTCATATTCCACCCCTTTCCCTTTTTACTTATGTGTTTATTTCCATGTTTCGCCCTTTTCCCTCTCCCTTGTTTTTTATTTCCATGTTTCACCCTTTCCCCTTTTTCCTTATTTGGGTATTTCCATGTTTAATCCCATACCCTTTTCCTTATTTGCCTGATTATTCACAATGTTTGTCTATTCATTTCCTTTTATTTATGCATGTATTTATTTACTTGCTTATTTACCGCTTTTCATAAATTGTTTATGTGTTATTGTTTTCCATCTAAGTGCTAAATGTTACTGCTTTGATAACTGGCATTCCGCTCATACTTCCCCCAATTGGGACCCTCTTCCTTTTTTATTTTGTTACCGTGATGTTGTGCCTTTGCACCTCTCACAACTACTCCAATTTTCTTCAAACACCCAATTATAGAGAGTTGGCATATGCGTGGACGGAACGGATAGTCTTACTACCGGGAAACCACGAGCCTTCTCGCATAGAATCTCTTTCAAGTCCGTGTCAAGCCAACTCTTAGAAAATTTGCTTAAGTCATACATGCTGCATAAGCCCTAGGTGGTTTGACCCTTGGTGTCAATCCGCATAATTAGTAGCCTCATTATCGTCTATAAGGCCCCAACATCCTTTAGACAAATTGCATAATTACGTGTCAATGTGGTCATAATAATTAAATTAAGCCAAATTTGCCAACATGGAGTTTAGAAGTCATTTGTTGTTTTGTTTGCAGAGTCATGGACATTTTCAACTCCCCAAATACGCAAATGGTCGTAGAGGTAAACTACAAGCTAAGGAACTGGTGGTTTGATATTAAAAGAGACCGCGAAAGAGAGATTCTTCAGCTGTTGGGCGGTCTTACCTACCTCATGTTTGTCATACCAAACCCTCACGTGATTAGGGTCTTGCTAGAATTTTGGGACCCTGTGATGATGGTCTTCAAATTCGTGGATTTCGACTTGACGTCAACGATTGAGGAGATAAGTGGTTTCATCGACCTGCCATACCACGAGTGTGAAATTATGGTACCCTATAAGCCATCATCGAGGGAGTTTCTAAAAAGTCTGGGAATGAAGTCAAATCCAACATTGCCTTCTCTAGACCTTGGTGGATTCATTTTGACTTTTTGTATTCACGTTTTGGCCGAGATGATAGTTATTATTCTTTAATTGATGAGTTTGAATGCTCCGTCGAGAAATGGGAAACATATCGCCTAAATGCCTTTGCCATTGCCCTATTAGGATCCCTGGTTTTTCCTAAGATAAGGGGAAGGATTGACACACGCTTGGGTTATGTGGTTCGAGATTTAGCCCAAAGAGAGGGCGAAACCTAGGAAAACCCTAGTACCCATGATCTTGGCGGAAATAATGAGGAGTCTGTCAGCATGCGTCGATGGTCGAATGTTTTTCGAGGGATACAACCTTTTGCTGCAATTATGGGCTATTGAACACTTCTACCTACGGTCTGACGCGGTAGACATCTTTCTGGGTTATGGCAACAAGATTGATAATCATCCAAGAAGAATGGTAGCTTTCACCGCCCCTGTAGGATTCGTAGACTGACAGATATTCTTGATAGAGCTCGAGAGCTACCACATCCAATGGAAGCTCCATTGGTTGTCCACCCCTCATGCAATAGTAAGAGG
>NW_006239295.1:540346-562544 GCF_000226075.1 Solanum tuberosum | reverse complement strand
AAAAAACAAAACATTACCATAAATGTTTTTACTTTTCTTGAAAGGAAAATATAATATTATTTTATATTTGGTTTATTCTCTCCTTTTAGGACTCCTTTTCTAGTAGGAAAGGTTTTAGGACTCTATAAACATAGGTTTGTTCTTCTAACATAATAACAATAACATCCACAATGTAGTCGTTTAGAGACTTTTGTTTATGGGGAGATTTATTCTCTCTAAAGTTTCAATGTTTTTTATATTAGTTTTGATATAATAATATTTTGATTTTTAGTATAAGTTTTTGTTATCTGATTTATCAACTATATGATTTGTAAATTGTAAGCTTCCGCATGACACCATAATCACCCCTTCAGAACCCAACACACCCCTCATGCAATAGTAAGAGGTGATGACCGTTACTTCATTGAGATCATTGGCTTAAAAGGCGTTCAACCATACACTCCCCTTCGAGTACTCCGCCAATTTGGGCGAACTCAAGTAATACCACTCTGGTCTGACATGGAGCAATTTAAGTATGAATTTGGATTAGATAAACCACAAGTCTACATCATACTTCAAAGATGGGAGCGAGTGTTAACCATTCCTATGGGTGCACGATAGGCCTGTGAGTATTACATAAGGATCCTAAAGGAGGTCAAAGACAGAGAAGTGAGTGGGGAAGGATACTATGGGCTCACTGATGAAAGGGAAAACATATAGGCACACAACGTGTTGAAGATCAAGAATGAAGTCACTCCCTATACAAGAAGTCAATTGGCGCCAAGCTCTTGCAACCGATATCTTCAAGATTTTTAGAATTTAGGATGACTTTCCCATTGTTACCCTATTTCCCTTAGTTTATTTCAGTTTTTGTTTTTCAATTATGATGTATTGTTCGAATTTTATAATAAATAAAGTTTGTTTATTGCCTTTAATCTAAACTCCAAATTGGCAAATACTTATATGTCGTCTTAGGCCTACTTCTGGCTCAACGAGGCTTCTTGCATTTAGGGCATTTATCTTAAAACAATGTGTTTGTTATCTCAATTTATGCAACATTCTAACATGGCTTTTCTTTTGCTTTTACTCTTATTTTACCCTTCCCCAATGGTTGATTTGTAGACCATGGTTTACCAGACGCGATCAAATGACACTCTTCCTTCTCTTCCAAATGAGAACCGCAAAGGGAAGAGGAAAGCGACTAATGAGAAGTTTATGAGTAAGACTAGCGAAAAGAAGCATCCTTCAGATGAGTTGGTCTCAAGCTTGGAAAAGAAAATAAGGGAACTAGAAGAAGAAGTGTCTGATATGCGCGGGTGGGCGAAGTTGTTACTCTCTTTCGATCCCATTTTGGAGACAAACATAGATAAGCCACATGTCACAAGTCAAGCCACTCTCCAAGATAATCCTCCACCAACTTACCCCACTTTTCAAAATCAACCAAGCTCTATTCAAATGTCTCCAAGGAACACCCACTTTCCAAATTACCCATATCCTCCTCAACATCATGATTATGCTTCCAGACCTCCATATCTTACTCCGCGTTTGCCGAGTCCTCCCTTACAAGCTCCTCAATATCAAACACCTCTACACCAAGTCCCTTGGTATTGTGCGTCGCTCATACCATTTCAAATTCCTCCATATCAAATGCCTCCATCCCAAAAGCTTCCTCTACCATATCAAAAGCCTACTTATCCTGTTCACAATGTCAAAACCCTCACTCAAAAACATATTCCTAAAAATCTATTCAATGTTGAGAAAAGACCCATCAAAATTTACACTCCTTTGACTGAGCCTATAGATCAATTCTATGAAAAGTTGAGGCTTGCTGGTCACATCGCTCCTATCAGTGAAATAAGGATGAATACATGTGCAAGGTGGGTTAAACCCTCTAAGGTTTGTGCTTTTCACTCAGGGATGAAAGGACATACCATAGAAGAATGTCATGATCTGAAAGACAAGATTTAGCAATTGATTGATACCAAGATCATATGCTTGGAGGACTTTGCACCAAAGAAATCCCAACAGAAAACACATTGAAGGTCATTTGAAGCACTTTCCAATAAAGTCTTATGCCATTTAAGCTTAAGTTCTCTACATTCATGTTCCCTCAAGCTCTGACAAGGAAGGTACCCATGTTAGCATATGGACAATAAAGTTTGGTCAAAATCTATCGTTTGGTTGTTGCTATATGCTCTGTTTAATGTCTTGAATTATGCTCTTTGTATTTGGAACTACGTCAGACCTGATTCCCGTTTAAGAGGGGATACGTAGGCGCTCCTATGGAGTTACGGTCAATATCATAATAAAAAATTCCATTTTCCCTTTTGACTGTTAACTGGGGCAGAATTTTGAGAGGGTCTACAAAAATTCCATCAGAAGGACATTTTCTTGCAAGTGATGATACTGAAGCAGAATTTTCTGCAAGGAACTCAAAATTCCTAGCAAAAGCATTTCTTCGCGCAAATTAGTAACTGGGGCAGAATTTTTGAGAGGGTCTCAAAAATTTCATAAAAGAGCATTCTTCTTGCAAAATCTCAATACTGGGGCAAATTTTTTGAGAGGAACTCAAAAACTCTGTCAAAAGCATTTCTTCTTGCAAATCAATAACTGGGGCAGAATTTTTGAAAGGGTTTCAAAAATTCCTTCAAAAACACATGTTCTTGCAAATCAAGACTGGGACAGAATTTTGAAAGGATCTCAAAAATTCACAACAATCGAGCTACAATCTGCAACGAAGATCAGAATAGCAGAAGTTCTACACTGGGGTAGAAAATTTTGAGGGGACCTCAAAATTTTTACAACACTTCAAAGGACATTCTAGCAGACGTCAAATGAGCACTGTGCCAAATTAGGGATACAAATCAACCTCCCCCTTAAATTAACTCTTTTCTTTGAATGCAGAAAAGACAGGTACATATACAAGAAGCAACTTCAAAACCACTTGAAGGATCAATGTGCCGTTATATCCGAAAATCGCTAATCAATGGCATTCCGGCCTACCAATAGGAAGAATGATCAAACTACATTATTCAGAGCTAAAAAATCGCCAACAAATGGCATACTGCCATTCCAACAAGGCGAAGGACCAAACTACTCTATACTAAGCCCAAATCGCCAATAAACGGTGCCCTATCCTTCTGACAAGATGAAAGGACCAAGCTATTTTGAGTCCGACAATCGCCGATTAATGGTACCTTACCCTTCCAATCAGACCAAAGGATCAAACTACTCCATATCAAGCCCGACAAATCAACATTTTCAACTGCACCTACTCCTTACAATAGAACGAAGGGTCAAAGCTACAATATTCTGAATTCGTCAACAAACGACACTCAATCTATCTAAAAGGCGAAGGTTTATGCCCTCAAACAAATTATCGCATGAGCCCGAAAACTATATTATGCCCGAAGATTACATTGTGCTCGAGATTACATTTGTGCCCGATATTGCATTGTGCCCGAGATCGCATTTGAGCCCGAGTTTGCATGTGCTCGAGATTGCATTTGTGCCCGAGGATTACATTATTGCACGTGCCCGAGAATGCATTATGCCCGAAGATTGCATGTGCCCGAGACTGCATTGTGCCCGATATTGCATGAGCCCGAAGATTGCATTGTGCTCGATGACTGCATGTGCCCGAAGACGGCATCGAGCCCGAGATTGCACTGTGCCCGATATTGCATGTGCCCGAGAATTACATCATTGCATGTGCCCGATGACTGCATGTGCTCGAAGACGTCATTGAGCCCAAGAATTGCATATGCCCGATATTGCATAAGCCCGAAGATTGCATTGTGCCTGAAGATTGCATTGTGCCCGATATTGCATGTGCCCAAAGATTGCATTGTGCCCGATTTGCATTGTTCCCGAAGATTGCATTGTGCCCGAATTGCATGTGCCCGAGATTGCATTGAGCCCAAATTGCATGTGCCCGAAATTGCATTGAGCCCGAATTTCATGTGCCCGAAATTGCATTGTGCCCGAGATTGCATTGCGATATTGCATGTGCCCGAAGATTGCATTGTGCCCGATATTGCATGTGCCCGAAGATTGTATTGTGCCCGATATTGCATGAGCCTGAAAATTGCATTGTGCCCGATATTGCATGTGCCCAAAAATTACATTGTGCCCGGTATTGCATGTGCCCGAGAATTGCATTGTGCCCGATGTTGCATGTGCCCAAAGATTGCATTGTGCCCGATTTGCATTGTTCCCGAAGATTGCATTGTGCCCGAATTGCATGTGCCCGAGATTGCATTGTGCTCAAGAATTGCATATGCCCGAATAAACTCCAATCAAGCTACAAGTATCAACAGATGCCCGAATTACAGATACGCTTTCTTTACTCATTACTTATGTTCCGAATGCGTCATGGTCTAAAGGCATATTTCATGGCCTGCGGACATCATATCATGGCCTAAGGATTTACTTTCTGCTTATCATGATCCAAAGGTGTCATAGTCTAAAGGCATCATTTTTCATGGCCCGCAGACAACATTTTCATGACCTGAAGATATAATTTTTGCGTATCATGGCCCTAGACATCATAGCCTAAGACATCATTTTCATAGTCTTATGGCAAACATCATTGTCGATATGGGAAATTTCATCATGCTTACCTTTATCGTTTGTTTGATATATTTGCTCTAATAATATTTTAAGCTACAGATTTGCAGAGACTGAAATATTACAGGCGAGATCAATCTCCCTCTCGGTTATGATTATCATGCTTACATCTATCGCAGCAAAGGCCCTATGAATTTCTTCGCTACTCGTATTGCTGTTTTTCATTTAACCCTTAGCTACTCATATTACCGCTTCTCATCGGATCCTTCGTTCTTAAACCGAAACTGTCCCTGTCATGCCTTTCTCGCTACTCTAATCTTATCCATTCAAACCATTATCATTCCCGTTCGTATACCGTACCGCTCTTTCCATTCTTAGGAGTTTCGTCTGCTCCTAAGTCCAAAACTACACACGACCTGATTCTCGTATAACCAGAGATATGTAGGCGGCTTAATACCAAAGTCTTAGTCGTACCCCTTTCAACCATATATCATTTCAATTGATCCTACTGACATCTCTTGTCGGTCGGACAAAATCGACTACTAAGTCAACGTTGGTTGCCCGACAATTCATCCTTCATTCTCAAGCAACCAAGGGGAAGCTGTTGACACCCAATTTTGACCGACCTTTAACCCTTTTTGGGAATGCTATTCGATTAAATACTAATTTTAAAATATATTTCGAGTTTAAAACTTTAGTCGATTTTGTCTAAAAATTATATATTTTGGCATGCTTGCTTTACAAAATTATCGTAAACATTAATAAAATATTTTTAAAATTATTAGTAAAAAACTCAAAATAATTAAAATATTTTAAAATTTAAGCGACTTTAATTATAATAGTTGTAGTATTTAATTGGATAGCATATCTTTAATTTTCCTTTAAACCCTTTAAATTTTAGCCTATCTTGTTCTAATTCCTTTTAATTCTAGACCTTTCTCATTTCAATTCTAGCATGTCCTAGTTTAATTTTTTCAATTATAGCCATTATTGATTTTAATTTTGGCCTATTCTTATGCCAATATTCAAGATTTCAAACCCTTCTTTTAATCTCGTTCGTCCATCCCTTAAGTATAATCCTAAATCAAATCCTAGCTGCTCATCTAAAACCAATACAATGGCTCATATTTAATGACCATTCCCTTTCCTATTTTAACCTAAAAGACTCCTAACACTAGAACATTTCTCATCCTCTCTTCTTCTTCTCTAAGATCAGTCGCCTCTCCCTCTTCTCATTCCCTTCATTCTCTCCATTTTTTTTCGGCGAAACAGCCTCCGACGAGGCCAGCAAGCCTCCATCGCTTCTCTGTTCGTCTTCTTCTTTCTCTCCTTCACTCTCCTCCCTTCTGCTTCTCCATCTATCTTTCCTCCTCGTCTGACCAGCAGCCGGCGAGGACCACCTACGAGCCTCCATAGCTGGCAGCAGCTCAAACCGGCAACAACAGCAGCAACGCCCGGCGAGAGCTCTGACCAGCAGCTCCAGCCGACGAGGACAAAAAATCACCAGCGAGCAACTCGAGCAACAACAACCAGCAGCGAGAGCATCCAGCCACAGGCGAACTCCGGCAAGCAAAGCGGTGTAGTGATGACGAAAATAAACAGTGCTTGGAACCTCAAAATTTCGTTTGAGTTGAAGACGGATCTGCTAAGATCCGTCCAGGTTAGTCAGTCCTTTTAGTTTATCCTTTAACAATTTTCTTAGTTTTACTATGGAATCTATGATTTACATGTGTGCTCTATGTGAAAGCTAGTAAATGCTACAAATTTAGTCTTGAACATGCTACTAGTTTGTGTCTCTCTAATCATATGAATAATATTACCATTAGAGTTGCTGAATTTGATAATGTTGAAATCTTGTTCCAAACCTTTCCCTGCTTATGTTATGAATGTTATTCTTTCATTTACATGATTTTAGCTTATAGCATGGTAAGTTTTAAATGATAATAATCCATTGATTTGCTGATTTGATTAAATCCGTATCAAGGAGAAATTTTCTTTAATCAATTATGCATATTTCATGTTGTAAATTGATTTCTTTTAGGCCATATATAATTCTTGTCTAATTTCTTACTTGTATGATAATTATGGTAAAATATTATTGCTTGACCTATGTTTTTTTCCCTTAATATGGTCATATTGATTTTGCATGTTGTGGATTAATTTATGCTAAGTTGATTTTTATTTGTAGATTTTTGGCTCTTGGTACTGATAAAATTAGCTTTATTAATTTTTTTTTATTAATGTTAATTGATTGTAGTTGCCATAATTAAGGATGAATTGTCTATTACTTGCTACATTTTAGTTAAGTTTCGGTGGAGCTAAAAAATAATATTACTGATTTGGTGAATAAGGAAAATATATTTAATTGATCCTAAGTTACTTCTTTCCTTATATTATATGCCCTCTTCTCTACTATATAAAGAGATCCGGACACACGGTCTAGAGGACTCAACTCTGACACTTGAACAAATCCAAAATTCACTTCATGCTTTAATAAAAAATATACCCTCTGTTACCGTGTTGATGTTGTGGTAAACTTGAGCTTTCTTTTGCTGTGTTGTTGTTGTGGTTTATAGATCTTGCTAAATACTTCATTGCTGATAAGCATACTCTGCTTAAGTGGTTAGTTGTTTCACCCCAAGTTTAATTCTCATTCTGCATTAGTTTAACTATCATTGGGTGTTAGTAAATAAAAGTAAGCATTCAGATTAGTTTTCCTATCCCTTTCTTTCTCGATGTGTGATTATATATTCTCCACAACTAATTTAGTTCTTACATGCCTATATGTTACTTGTGTACATGAAATAATTAATATTATGTGTGTATCCTTTTGTTTTTATCATGTTACTATATTAAATCGTCTTTTATGTGTTATTACTTGCCTTTATTTTTCATTATCCCCTCTAGCAGGTTTTGAGCTTAGAGTTCAAGGTGTTGAAGAGTCTCCTAGAAGCGATTTCCGGACAAGACTATTATGTTTAAGTTTATTTGAATGGTGTAAATATTATTCATTTACTTTTGGTTTGTAATATTCGTATAACTCTAAAACTCTCTCTGTATATAGATGAAATAACTTGGGGATCGTCTAAGGGGAGGGGGATTTTACGTGCTACTTGTTATATTATCACAATTCACTTGTTAGAAAGCATGCCTATAGGAGTGTGATTTAATTGTGTGATCATTCCTTTCTCTAAATCTAATTAAAATAAAATGGTCTTGCCGATATTTAAATGTTTTAAGCATGTTCCATGTTGACCACTTAATGTTAACTAATTATATACCAAGTAATTAATAAACTTGTTGTAATACGATCTTAGCATGTAATAATAATTAAAGTGTGTGACCTTTACAAGTTGATCTATTTGCCATGTTTGGTGAATCACAATTCTCTTGTATAAATGTATAAAACTGGTATAATAAATAATTGATTTGCTCAGTAATGTCGCATATTGACATTAACTTAGAAGCCATGCCTATAGGATTGAATTAGATATCTGCATGTCAATAAAATGTCCGTAAGTGTTCATAAATTAGTTTGTCATTAGAAATCATGCCCATAGGACTTAACTAATAAAATCCATGCTTATTAATCAGTTTAAATAATTTCAGCATGTTTTAATAACTTAATTCTGTTAATTAATCAAGTTCTAGTTAACTTTAGGTTACTAATAAATGTAGCATGCTAATTAGCTAGTTTAAACATTGCAAGCATGTTTTTTTAAAATCTGCCCCGACTGTTATTGTTGCATGTAATTAATCAACCAATATGTTAATTACTTAGACAACATGTCTATAGGCTTCTACTAAATAAATCAATGTTAATAAGATTAAAGAAATTTGCTTGTTAAAATCATATTCTAATAATTCCGGTATGCTTAGCTAATCACTTTAATACTTGTTAGTCACTTAGAAATTAGGCCCTTAGATTCTCAAATATCTCATGTATGTAATAACTAAAGTATTTAAAATTTGCCCTATATGCTTGCTACCATTTTTATCTGATATAATTATTTTCTGCATTTGCACGTTTTAAAATAATAACTAATCTGCCCAGATTAAATCTGCATGAAATAATTAATAATTTTCTGTGTCGTAATTAATTGTTCTGCCTTTAAATGATTTATTTCTATACTTTTTGAATTGATCGCCACTTAAAATAAATTTCACATAATAGTCTAATCTGCTACCGCATAAATAAGCTATTTTCTGCATAATCTGCTATTTTAATTTTGCCGTCCTAATTAATCCTGCCTGAAATATTTTAGTTTCTACATTATGAATAATTGTTTTGCCACCTTTAATCAACTAATAAATAATTCATGCATGCTTTATTAATAAAATAAACAATTTTTGCATTGTGTTATAACTATTTGCCCTTTTATAAGTTAATTGTTATATTTTTGTGTTGCTTGCTGCCTGTTTATATGTACACATACTCAGCATGTGACCTTCTCACTCTATCTGTGTTATGTGTTTGCTAGTTTGTTTAATAAAACCTAGAGGCCAACTTGAGACTCTATGTGCTAAATGCACGTTCAAATTGTTTGACTTGGTGTCCTGATAGGCCTGTTAGGAACTTCTATTTTATTTGAGTCTAAATCTATCCTAATAGTAGACCAATGCCTCTTGGACCTTAAGCAGGGACACTAAGCACCTTTTAGAGATGAAAAGCATGCGGTGGTGGGGTAGGGGTAGTTTAGGCCCTATGGATATGATGACATCGACTTAGGCTTAAAGCGACAAACCTTGGTTTTGTCTGTTCCTACACGGAAGCCTATCGAAACACTAAAGAAAAGTCAAGTGCTGATCCACAAAGTCCTTCAGAGTCTCCCTTTCCCTTATCCCTTTACTTATTTTATACTTATATTTATTTGGGGTAGTTTAATTAAATAAAAAATATATATTTACTTATATATTTGTCTGCTTTTCTATCTTCTCGCTATTTCTTTTAAATTTTATTTTTTTTGTTAGTTATTTAGTATTAAGTTATCACCTAGTTTTGTATGCTTAATTAATAAAGTAAAAATAAATAAATTGATCTTTAATTGCTTAATGTTAGTTATCACTTAGCTAGCATATTGTAATAAGTAACTAATAAATGAAGTGACCTTGAGTGCTACTTGTTACCCCCACATAAATTGCATGAGATACGGCCGGGACCCACATTTGTGGTCCTCGAGGGATGCTTAACACCTTCCTCTCGAGGTAACTTGAACCCTTACCCTGATCTCTAGTTCTTTGACCTTAGCTAGAATTAGCTTAGGTTAGATAGGTGCCCTAACGTGCCTTAAATTGTTAGGTGGCGACTCTTCAATTGCTCCAAATCTCAAAAGAGTTGTTAGGTCGTGCATCCGAAAGGAAAGACCGTTTTGCAAAAAACGGGGCGCAACAGTTGGCATACATGATTTATGAGGATTTTGATTTGTCTGAACTCATTCCCATATCAGTGATAAATACTACTCCCAATAAATATATACTCATGCTCAAATTTATAAAACATAATTTATTTCTATTTTGAGATAATTACTTAAAATAACCTCTTAAAAGAGGTTATGCTCTGAAGTAACTCTGAACTCATAAACTCATTTAGAAATTAAAGTTCCTCTTTCTCAATGTAAAAGTAATACATTTGGGAAACAATTAGTTCCCTTAAACTTTACGCAAAATTCTCTTTAAACTCTACTCAAACTCTACTTTACTTTCTCAAAAAATAGTTTATAACAAATTTTTATTGTGATATGATCATTGATGACTCTGGAAGTCATACTACATAAACATTGGTAGCATATGTAGATGTGACACTGCTTACAAATTGATGACATACTAGACTGTCATACTAATCATGAATCATAGTTCTCTTCTTAATGTAACAAATGATACATTTGGGACTACTTAGTTCCCTTATACTCTTTCTCAAATCATTTTTCAAACTCTTTCTCAAGAGTCCTTTTTGTTTTCTCAAAACTCACTTAAAAACAATTATGTTTGCTTAAAAATTTCTCAATAAGAACTCAATGAATACTCAAGGATAGGGTTCATGCTGAAGAATATACATGAACAATGAACTTAATAAATCTCAATATACAATAAACAACAATTCAATATTTAGGAATAGAAATTCAATAATCAGGATCTCAAGAACTCAAAGCTCAACATCAAGTCATCTCAAGAATACTCAAATCTACTAATAGAAACCTAGATTAATCCTTTACTAATTTGAAAGTAGATGTGCGGCGTGAGGACGAACTATTCCAATACCATGATATCCTTACATACCCGTAAGAACAAAGTTCTTGGTGAAATCGATGAAATTTGAAGAACGCATGGAAACCCTAGATTATTCTACTCTTGGAACCTTTATCTAAGGATTTGAAGTGCTAATGAATGTAAAAGAACTTATTAAAACCTTATAAGCCCTTAACTAGGTGTAAAGTGTCATGGTTTAGGCTTAGAATAGAGATAAAAACGATGTAACTTAGGTACCAAACACATAGGGGAAAGACCAAAATGACCCTAACTTAAAAAACTGATTAAGTTCCCTAAAAGAAAGGCTTCACGAACCATTTAGGTCTCCATGGTTCATGAAACACTTCACCGGCCGTATAGCCATTCGTGAGACTTCAACTAGCTGATAGGGTGTTACTAAAACATGCATATCCTTTTACTCCAAACTCAAAATGGAGAAAACTCGGTGGCATTGGACATGAGACTCATAGACCTTTAATAAGATAGGTCATGGGCCACCTAATTCCTTATGTGCTAAGAGATATGGTCATTTTAAGTTGACCCAAACAAAATCTCATATCGGGTAAGAAGCTTTCAACTCAACTTTGTGCTAGGGGATTCTAGTGACCTTATTTTATATCCAAAATCATTCCCATATTTAAAAAATTTACATTAACTTAAAAACCGACAGGTGACCTCTAAGGACCCCTAAACAAACTGTACAAGTCACTATGGGCCGTCTAGAGTCCCGTCCAAGTGACTCAAATCCTGGCAGCTCTAGATGGTTGGGTTACCTCCTCTAAACGGATCGTGGACCCCTAAACGGACCATTTAGGGTTCTATGCAGGGTCCATGTTCCATTTCGGGTTCGTGCACTTTCCCATTAGCCCTCTTTAGCCTTTTTATATGTCTGAGGTGTTACACAAATGATTCAAATTTTAAGAGTAGAGTTGTGAGGTGTTATATACTTATATAGGTCTTAGCTTAGAAGTTTTCGGAGTGTCAGACATGTTTTATGTTTTAGAGAAGGTCAAAGTTGAAGTCTATTTTGCCTTCGGGAGGAAAATTGGGAAGATCATCGGGAAACACTTTCAAAAACTCATTTACTATTTGAACTAACTTAAGAGTAGGGGTTTCAGAATCTATATCCATTTCCTGAATAAGATTATAAATGCAACCCTTAGAAATCATTTTCCAAGCCTTTAGGCAAGATATGAACCGACCCTTAAGAGCATAACTTCCATCTTCACATAACATGATAGGTTCGTTCAGAACCTTGAATATGACAAATTGGGTCCTATAATCTATGGAAGCATAAAGCCAATCCATCCCAAGAATAACATCAAAATCTAACATATCAATCTGTATAAGATCAATATGAGTGACTCTATGAGAAGTTGAAATACGATAATTTCTACAAAAGAAATTCGCAACAATAGAATCACTCACAGGGGTAGAGACATGAAAGGAATTGGAAAGGATTCCAGGACCAACATCAAATCTCATGGACACATAAGGGGTTAAGAGATGAAAATGTAGCATCTGGATCAAACAAAGCATACACATGAAAATGAAAGACTTTTAGAATACCGGTCACCACCTTCAGAGAACCCTCACGATCCTGTCGAGTCTAAAGTGCATAGAATCTATTCTGACGAGAAGCACCCACACCAGAACCACTAGGTTGAGCTTGCCTACCATCCTTTCCTTGCTAGCTTGAAACATACAATCCTTCACTTTGTGATACTCTTTCCACAACCAAAGCAATTATCCGTAGTGGCCCAACATTTTCCTGAGTGACTCTTGCCACACCTTTGGCAAATGGGAATAAAAACCCATTTCCACCACTTCCTTGAGGCTTAGGGTTAGACACACTATATTTAATGGACTTAGCATTTGAAACATTAGAAGAACCTTGAATGGAGAAATTTTTTCAGAAATGAGACAGACCATGTCTGCCGGACCTAAAATGAGAAAAGTCACCATCATCGATCCTTTCCCTCTTTGACTCCCTAGACTTCTCTTTTAAATTTTCCTATTCAATTTATTGGGCATGAATCATCCAACTGTATATTTCCAACTCTTTAATAAACATTGTGGTACGACACTCCTCAACCACTATTTTGGATACGCGATGAGTCCACAAATTGGACTCATTTAGGGCTTTATTTTGATAAGAATAGTGTCCTCGAATGCTTATTTTGTCTCAATATCTGATGAAAACTCTTAAGTTTCAGGTAATTGAAGTTTTATTGAAAGCATGGACACTTAGGCGCAAAGAGGAACAAAAAGGCTGAAAAGAACGAAGAAGTTAAAGCCTGAGCATCGCCAAGCACACTTGGCAATTCGCCGAAGGGATTCACTCCACCCTTTGTTCCAATGCGCGAAGCCCTGAAGAAGAAGGATCAAAAGGCGATGAAAGGAGCGGTCAACGCTTCACCGAATATTTCCGCGAAGCAGTACTATATCGCCCAATGGTGCAGAACGTGAAGATGTTGAAGGCAAGCACAAAACAGCGATGAAACAGAAGAAGGGCGACTCGCCAAGTCATTCGGCAACATCGACTAACCTCACCGAAAGATCTGCCAGCACTATTTTCTGAAGTCTATAAATACTAAACTTATTATTAATTTTAGGGGAGTCGAACTTTTATTTTAATTTCCAGAATAGAATAGTACTTTTTGAGATATTTTCTATCAAGTTTGGAGAGGGTTTTGTGGGAGACTTGAAGAGAGAAGGATTTCATCTTTCCCAAGTTGGAAGTGGGTCTTCTCCATTCTTCTTCCTTTGCTTAAATCAAGTTTAATTTCTTATACCCATTTGATTCTAGTATCATTTTAGGCATATTTTTTTATTTCTTGATGTGTGGCTAAAAACCCTCATTCTTGGGGTATGATTAGCAAATATGTGTTGATATTGTTGTTGGGTCATGCATGTATTTTAATGGTGGTTTCACCTACTGGTTGTGGTTTAATTTAATGGGTTTGTAGTTCCAAATACAAAACCACCAATGTGTTGTCGGCTTGCCCGAGAGGGAGGTCGCGAAACCAAGACCACTAGACTGATGGCCTAAGGAGTAAGTCGACATAAGATTCAGTCCGAGAGGGTGAACCCTAGTCCCATATCCTAACACTCAACTCGAGAGAGCGAGTGGGGTAAGGCGTAGGCTGGTCTTCATGCGGCAAGTGGGTGTCCAAGAGGATTCCATTTGAAACGGGTAAGTTGCCCGAGAGGGAACTTATTTCCTTCTAAAGATTAGCCTAGTCACTATTATCTTGTAAATTTCCTATCGAAAGCATGTACCCAACGATCTATCTCAACTTGTATTGCGGTCACACCCCAAGAACTTTCTCCCATACTTGATTTTCTTGTTTACTTTTGTTGTTTTTACTACTTGTGACAAAACCCCCAATTGATATTTGACACTTTTGTGTCACCCCCTTCAATTTATAATATTTTTTTTCGTTAATGTCTTTAGCTACGACTAATTAGAACTAAATTTTATTTTTCTATTAATTCTCAAAACCACTCCCTTGGGACACAACCCCAACCTTTAGTTGGGTTACTATATTATCGACGATCGTAGACACTCGTACCGTAGGTTAGTATCGTTGGTCATGATAAGCATCAAATTGGCGTCGCTGCCAGGGAGTGGTGTTATTTGAGAATTTTTAGACTAGTAGAATTTTTGTTCTTCTTGGTTGTTGTTTACTTATTTAATTTTCAGTTTTGTTTTGAGTATTTGTGTACCACAACAGGTCATATGAGTGCAAACAGAGACAATAGCTGCCAAGTGGGTCACTCAGCGGGTGGTGTTTTTCATCGAGACGACATCGATGATGCTAATAGTGTTTATCACCTTGAAGGCGTGGGTGAGATGGGTGAAATTTGCATGCCACACGCTGATGGGAATGTAATGTTCGAAATTACCAGCGCAACACTACAACTCATACATTTAAGAGGTTTATTTGGAGGGTTAGAGCCTGAAGATCCGCACGATCATGTATGATGCTTTGTGGAAGTGTGCACCCCTTTATCATTTTTAAGAACCTATCTCAAAAATCCATACGGTTTCGCTTATTTCCATTATTGTTGACTGGGGGAGCCACTAAATGGTTGACTGAGTGCCCAAACAACTCCATCAAATCATGGGAGGAGTTGGTTATGGAATTTCACGAAAGATTCTTTCCTCCATCAAGAATGATGAAACTGAGAGACGATATTTAGAATTTCAAGCAAAAGGAGGGTGAACCAATTCACGAGTCATGGACAAGGTTCAAAAGATCTTTGCATAAGTGCCCAACGCATAGGCTACCAGGTGAATTGATGCTCCAATACTTTTACCGTAGTCTGGACTCGGTGAAAAAATGAAATGCTGATCAATTAGTGCAAGGAGAAATAATGTTACAATCATTTGAAGTAGCCTCATTTGTCCTAGATGGTATGACTAAAGTAAACCAGGCATGGTATACCAAAGATGATCAAGTCTGCCCACTATGTTTTCGATTAACGCAAGAACAGATAGAAAAAGAAAGGGAAAAGGACGAAAACATCAAGAAGATGTTATCTCAAATGGAAATCCTACAAGAACATATGAAAAAGTAAACCAGGCATGGTATACCAAAGATGATCAAGTCTGCCCACTATGTTTTCGATTAACGCAAGAACAGATAGAAAAAGAAAGGGACAAGGACGAAAACATCAAGAAGATGTTATCTCAAATGGAAATTCTACAAGAACATATGAAAGGGACACATGAGGTATTTCAAGTTGAGGAGGGTTCTTCTTCCGGTTACTCAAGACCGGGGGAGAACCAAGGTTGGAACTCCAGAAGATACGAGAAGGGTTCCGACACACGCTATCAACCGCGGGGTGGGAATCAAGGTTGGAGCTATTAAAGAGGTGAAAAACCAATGAGATATTGGCAAGATTTGGCTGAGCAGGGTGGTCAGGAGGAGGACCATACTCACTTAAGTGAAAGTCCGAAATCTAACGGGAATGCAAGTAGTCATCGGGTAAATGATTAGTTATCGCGCATACTCGATAAAGTTGAGGGCTATAATGATTTGCTAAAAGGAATGAAAGATGACTTTTCATCTTTGAACAGTAAAGTAAATTCTCATGTTGATGCCATCAAAATGCTGGAAGGTAAATTGAGTCTGTTATCAGCTCAATTAACATCCAAAACACCCATGGACTATATTGAAAGAGAGTTGGTTGTGGTTACCCGTAGCGGTAAGGTGGCAATAGGGGATATGATAGAAGATGAGGATCCTTAAAAACATGAAGAGAGTCAAGTAGTGACGGAACAATATTTGCCTATTCAACAAAGCCTTACTAAAGAACCACATGAGGAAACAGATCAACAAGTCCAAGTTCCAAAAGTCAAGCATCCTTTACCCAAGATACCTCCACCATTTCCCCAACGTTTGAAAAAAAAGAATGAAGATGAGAAGTTCAAAAAAAAATTGTCAGTGTTCAAGAGCTTATCAAATAACCTTCCTCTGGTAGAAGCATTGTTGGAAATGTCGAGATATGCCAAATTCATGAAAGAACTGGTTACAAAGAAGAGGATCTTGGAATATGAAACTATTGAGGTGCCCCATAGTTGCAGTGCAATTATGACAAATAATTCAATCACTAAAAGAGAAGATCTTAGAGCATTCACAATCCCGTGCACAATTGGCATGCTCCAATATGCTAAAGCCTTATGCGATTTAGGAGCAAGTATCAACTTGATCCCCTATGCAATATACAAGCAACTTGGTTTGGGTGAACCAAAGGCAACCACAATGAGACTTTTCATGGCTGATCAATCAATCAAGCACCCAGTCGGAATACTCTATGACATATTGGTAAAAGTGGATAGGTTCATTTTTCCGGCTGATTTTGTGATTCTAGACTGTCAGATCGATGCTGAAATTCCATTATTTTGGGAAGGCCATTCTTAGCTACCAGGAGAGCATTGGTGGATGTTGAAAGCAGGAAATTGAAGTTCCGTGTGAATGATGATGAGGTGACCTTTAATATCTGTAAGTCCATGAAGCAACCAAGTAATATCCATGTGGTGTCTACTGAGGATGTGATAGATAAGGCAGTGGCAAGTGTGAGTTATTTAATGTGCAAGAATGAGCCCCTTGAATCTGTGCTTGCTAATTATGTTGAAATCGAAGTTTAGGGTTACGAGGAAATGGTAGCTGCTTTATCAGGATTAAGAGCATATTCAAGGAATCCAATCAAATTGGATATCGATCTGAAAAACAGAGAAAGTCCCCCTGCTAAGCCATTAACAGAAGAACCACCAAATCTGGAGTTAAAAGCCCTACCCTCTCATCTCAAATATGCCTTCTTAGGAGCAAATAATACTCTACCGGTAATTATCGCCGCCAATCTGCCTTAGGTGAAATTGCTCATCGAAGTACTGCGGAAGCATATAAAAACTATTCGATGGACAATAGCCGATATAGTAGGAATTCCTCCTGGCATCTGTACTCACAAAATTCGGCTCAACAATGAATTCAAACCTAGTGTGGAACATCAACGGAAATTGAACCCTCCAAAGCAAGAGGTGGTAAAAAAGGAAATCATCAAGTGGCTAGATGCAGGGGTGATCTACCCTATTACAGATAGCAAGTGGGAAAATCCGGTGCAATGTGTACCGAAAAAAGGAGGTATAACCGTAGTCCCAAATACAAAAGGAGAACTTGTGCCAACAAGACCAGTTACTGGGTGGAGAGTATGCATGGTCTATCGAAAGCTTAACTCAGGGACGGAGAAAGACCATTTTCCAATGCCATTTATGGATCAGATGCTTGACCGGTTATCAGAAAGAGGGTGGTAATATTTTTTGGATGGATACTCCGGCTACAACCAAATCTTTATTGTGCCAAAAGATCAAGAGTAAACCACTTTTACTTGCCCTTATGGAACTTTCGCATTCAAAAGGATGTCATTGGGGATATGTAATGCCCAACAACATTTCAGCGTTGCATGTTGTCTATTTTTGCAAATATGGTCGAAGACTCTATAAAGGTGTTCATGGACGACTTCTCAGTCGTAGGGGATACGTTCGAGGAATGCTTGATTCAGTT
Organism: Solanum tuberosum; assembly: GCF_000226075.1. NCBI lineage: Eukaryota > Viridiplantae > Streptophyta > Magnoliopsida > Solanales > Solanaceae > Solanum > Solanum tuberosum. Next base: position 544,680 of record NW_006239295.1, on the reverse strand, counting down.
AGAATAGGTACTCCAAAGATGCGTAGAAATGAATCTGGTTCTGAATTGGGAGAAATGTCACTTTATGGTAAAAAAAAAAAAGGTATTATTCTTGGGCACAAGGTGTCACAAAAGGGGCTGGAAGTTGACAAGGCAAAAATTGAGGTCATTGAGAAATTACCCCCGCCAATTTCAGTAAAGGGTGTTCGCAGCTTCTTGGGGCATGCAGGATTTTACAGAAGGTTCATTAAAGACTTCTCAAAGATTGCACTCTCATTATGCAAACTCTTAGATAAGGAAGTGAAATTCCACTTTAATGATGCTTATGTGGCTGCATTTCAGTGTTTGAAAGAGAAACTAATATCCACTTCGATTATCATCAGCCCTAATTAGTTTGAATCTTTTGAGTTAATGTGTGATGCCAGCGGTATGGCACTGAGGGTTGTGTTGGGGGGAAAAGCGCAACAAACTATTTCGCCCAATCTACTACCCAAGCAAGACTCTAAATAGTCCCCAGCAAAATTATACGGTCACCGAACAAGAGTTGCTTATAGTAGTCTATGCATTTGAAAAATTCAGGGGGTACTTTCTAGGCACCAAAGTAATCGTACACACTGATCATGCCGCACTCCATTATTTGATGGCAAAGAAAGATCTAAAACCACGATTGATTAGGTGGGTACTACTATTACAAGAATTTAATTTCGAGGTGAAAGATCGAAAGGGATGCGAAAATCAAGTGGTTGATCATTTATCAAGGTTGGAAGAAAGGGCGAATGTTGAGCATGAGGTTGACATAGATGACTCTTTCCAAGATGAACGGGTGTTTGCAATATCCCTCAAACATATGCCATGGTATGCTAATTTTGCAAATTACATTGTGTGTGGGCTGATGCCGGATGAGTTGATCTTTTACCAATAGAAAAGATTCCTATTCGATGTTAAAAAGTACTTTTGGGACGAGCCATACTTGTTCCGAGAGTGTGCTGACCATGTCATCAGAGGGTCTGTTCCGGAAGAAGAAGTGGTCGAAATTCTCCATGCTTGCCATACATCTCCAGTGGGAGGTCACCATGGTGGTGTTCGCACCGCTGCTAAAGTTCTCCAGAGTGGATATTACTGGCCGTCACTCTATAAGGATACACATGATTTTGCAAAGAAATGCTCTAACTGTCAGCAGCAAGGCGGAGTGTCTAGAAGACACGAATTACCCCTCACTCTTATTTTAGAGGTTGAGCTATTCGATGTATGGGGGGATAGATTTCATGGGCCCATTTGTGAGCTCGTTTTGAAATAAATATATCTTAGTGGCTGTAGATTATGTTTCCAAATGGGTGGAAGTCATTGGACTTCCAAACAACGAAGGAAAAAACGTTGTCCAATTCCTGAAATGCTACATCTTCGCAAGATTTGGCACTCCAAGAGCAATCATAAGCAATAGGGGATCCCACTTTTGCATTAAGAGGTTCTCAATGGCACTGAGTAAATATGGGGTGAAACACAAAGTGGCAACCCCATATCATCCCCAAACAAGTGGCCAAGTCGAAGTGTCGAATCGGGAAATCAAAAACATCTTGGCAAAGACAGTAAATGTCAATAAATCTGATTAGTCTCGGAAACTCGATGATGCACTATGGGCATATCAGACTGCTTACAAAATACCTATCAGGATGTCTCCATATTAATTGGTTTATGGTAAGGCTTGTCATCTACTCGTTGAGTTAGAACACAAAGCATTGTGGGTATTAAAGGCTTTAAATTTGGACTGGTCAAAAACTTCAATGGAGAGAACAGAGCAGCTGAACGAACTGGATGAATTTAGACTCAGATCATATGAAAGTTCAACCATCTATAAAGAGAAGATGAAGAAATGGCATGATGCTCGGATACTCAAGCGAGACTTGAAGGTAGGAGATTGGGTTCTGCTATACAACTCGCGACTTAGACTCTTCCCCGGAAAGCTCAAATCCAAATGGTCTGGACTGTTTAAAGTAACGCGAGTGTTCATTAATGGTGCCATAGAAATTGAAGATCATGAAGGACCTCCATTTACAGTGAACGGTCAACTTCTGAAATTGTATATGGGAGATTGTCAAGAGATTTCGTTGGTTGAAGTGGTATATTTGGAAGATCCCTGAAAGCGCTGTTGTGTCGTGCCACGACGTTAACTAAGTAGTTGTTTGGGAGGCAACCCAAAATCCCTTTAATTGCTTTATTTTTATTATTATCAGTACTTATTTCCCAGTACTAAAATAGTATGTTGTTTGTGCAGGTGAAAGTACGAAAATGAATGAAGGATGGCAAACAATAGATCCTGTCGGTGAGTCACTGAAGGGGTCGGCGAATCCAACCTTATCCATTGTTTAACTCAAGACATCGTAAACAATGAATTCTGTTAAACTCGGTGAGATTTTGAGATTATTTACGAATCGTCAAATATTTCGACGATCTCGATGAAAACCGTCGTTTGGATCTTCACAATGACTGAAGATTCTGTAAAACTCGACGAGTCGAGTGCTCACTCAGCGAATCGCCAAGAGGTTTGGCGATTAGAACTAATATCGCCAAATGGACGAAAAACTAGACAGACTTTGCCAGCCAAAGCAGTTCAACAACCATCTGAGCAGCGCAAAAGCCTCACTTTGATTGCCTACACCGTGATATCTTGTTTTCCGATGTATCGACTGGCGTTACTGTGCTAGGGGTAACCTACCTTTGGAGCAGCTCATGATTTAGATGAGATGGGTAAGGCTAACCTCGTTACAGCAGCTGAAGCAGAGCACCAGAGTCAGGAGGGAGACACTCTGGATACTGATGCCCAAATAGATGAAGCGACCTATTAGCCATGACCTTTCTCTACCCTCCTCTCTATCTTGCTTACATCTACTTTTGGATTCTTATTACTTGCATTTGAGGACAAACGCTTTTATTTGTGGTGGGGTGAGATCCACCTTGTTTTGCTTGTTTCAGATATTTGTATTTTGGTGTACATTTGGGTTATCTATTTTTAATTGTGTTTTTAAAATTGCTTTGCAATTGCTTGAGCTTGTGGCTCTGTTTTTGCTTATTTTTAATTGCAAAATGACTTTGACCCTTTTGAATTTTTTTGAGTTTTTCGCACATTTTTGTCACCCTTCTTGAGTTGAATGTGGCTGTTCTTTTGCAAAAAATTGAGTCTCGATTTCGATCAATACCGATGACTTGAATAGTGCTCTCAATTGAACGAACATGAATGTACGGCTACGGTGAGGCCAAATGAAGTTGCATAGACAATATGTGAACTCTTTGCATCTCGTTGTGATTAGCCATTAATCGAATTGATTCTCTTGTAGTGACTGTTGCACACTAGCGAAAGTGTGTAGTCTTGTTTGACTTAAGTGTCGATGCCTTGTGTGTATTAGTCTTTCTTTGAACCATGCATGAATAAACCCAGTAATTTGCCCTATTAGTCTGATTGATTTAGAAAGGTGTCCTTCTTGATATGATCTTAGGCAACTTTAAAGAGTGTGAGCCAAATTTGACATATACCTCTTTTGTGGCCTACCCGTGAGCGTGTGAAACTCTTTCGAACGCCCCTTGAACCGTACCTTTCTTTAGAACAAACTTGATGAAAATTAGACCTTTCTTAACCCATCACCCATAATCCTCATGAAGTTGTGGTTAGTTTGAATAGCCAACTTAAGCCAAAAGCCAAAGTTAGGGGTGTGGTGAAAAGAGAAGGCAAATCAAGAAGTGCAAGAATGTCTCTCTTACCCATGATTTTGAGAAAAATGGAACCCCTACATATAAAAAAAAAGAAAAAGAAAAAGAAAAGAAAAGACAGAAAAAGAATGAAAAAGAAAGTTGTGGAATAAAGTACAAAAGAAATGGGGTCTCCTAACAATTCATGAGAAGCGAATAAAAAGATGACTTAGAAGCACTAGAAAAAAGAATTGAAAAAGGGAAAGAAGGGAATGCCTTGAGAACACCACACCTTACGAGGATGAAAAATTCACTGAGCCTAAATGACCATACCTTTGCACTCAGCCCCATTACAAGCCTTGAAAATACCTTTTTGATCTTGAGTAAACCAATTCAAAAGTCGATTGGAAAATAAGGGCAAACCCGTGGGTGAAAACATGCATTATGTTCCTCTTTTTAAGTGTGAGCGTTGCATTTGATTCCTGATCCTAAATTGATTAACCTATAGGTATGAATATGGAATCATTCTTTATGTGAGGGCATTTAGATACTTTTTGTTGAGCTTGAACTTGCACAAGTAGCAAGTATTGCGAGCATGAGAATCTTTGGTAGTGCTGTGTCACAACTTGAATCTTTGAGTACACAATTGAATTTTGCATAAGTAAATTGAGTCT
>NW_006239295.1:539556-540239 GCF_000226075.1 Solanum tuberosum | reverse complement strand
GCAAGTATCGTGAGCATGAGAAATCTTTGGTAGTGGTGTGTAACAACTTGAATCTTTGAGTACACAATTGAATTTTGCATAAGTACTTTGAGACTTGTTGTGTATGTTCATGATTTAGTCTTGCGTAGCACTATTTGAGACACCTTGTTGAACGACTGAACTTGAGTTTGCTTGAGGACAAGCAAAAGTTTAAGTTGGGTGTTGATGAGTCCACAAATTGGACTCATTTAGGGCTTTATTTTGATAAGAATAGTGTCCTCGAATGCTTTTTTTTCTCAATATCTGATGAAAACTCTTAAGTTTTAGGTATTTAAAGTTTTATTGAAAGCATGGACACTTAGGCGCAAAACGGAACAAAAAGGCTGAAAGAACGAAGAAGCAGAAGCCTAAGCATCGCCAAGCACACTTGGCGATTCGTCGAAGGGATTCACTCCACCCTTTGTTCCAGTGCGCGAAGCCCTGAAGAAGCAGGATCAAAAAGCGATGAAAGGAGCAGTCGGCGCTTCGTCGAATATTTCCGCAAAGCAGTACTATACCTCCCAATGGTCCAGAACATGAAGATGCTGAAGGCAAGCACGAAACGGCGATGAAACAGAAGAAGGGCGAGTCGTCGAGTCATTCGGCGGCATCGACTAACTTCGCCGACAGATCCGCCAGCGCTATTTTCTGAAGTCTATAAATAC
>NW_006239295.1:527958-539184 GCF_000226075.1 Solanum tuberosum | reverse complement strand
TGTAAATTTCCTATCGAAAGCATGTACCCAACGATTTATCTCAACTTGTATTGCGGTCACACCCCAAGAACTTTCTCCAATACTTGATTTTATTGTTTACTTTTGTTGTTTTTACTACTTGTGACAAAACCCCCAATTGATATTTGACACTTTTGTGTCACCCCCTTCAATCTACAATGTTTTTGTTCGTTAATGTCTTTAGCTACGACTAATTAGAATTAAGTTTTATTTTTCTATTAATTTTCAAAACCACTCCCTTGGGACACAACCCCAACCTTTAGTTGGGTTACTATATTATCGACGATCGTAGACACTCGTACCGTAGGTTAGTGTCGTTGGTCACGATAAGCATCAATACGCCCGACACAAACTGTCTCATCCTTGCCCTAGAATTGGCAACCATAGTAAGAGCTTACTTAGACAATTGAGTAAACTTCAAATCATACTCTTTCACACTTATATTTTCTTGACGAATATTGATGAATTTTGGAACCTTCGCCCCCCTCATATGAAGAGGAAAGAAACAATCAAGAAAAGCCCATTTGAATTTCTCCCAATCAAGAGGACCCGTATCAACAACGCTCTATTCTTTCCATTGTTTGAACTAAACTTGAGCAACACCCTTAAGTTGATAGGCAACTAATTCTGCCTTTTCCACCGGTGACACTCCCATAATTTCCACTATCCTATACACCTCATCAATGAACTCTTGAGAATCCTCATCAACTTTTGACCCATGAAATTCCAAGATTCATCCTAGTGAAGTCCCTTACCCTTATCACTGTTGTACCGACATTTGGGTTCATGGAAGCAATGAACTCACTATTGGTTTGGTCCGTCATAGCTTGAGCCAGCCCTTGGAAGCGACTTAGAATTCTACATGAATCACTTTCTTAGCCAAAGCATCAACTAAGGCTTGAGAAACCTTGGGCTCCACATCATTAGACACATTTCTTCTCACATAAGCTCTTCAAGGAATCATATCCTGAAAAGCATCAGAAAAGAGTTTGGAGAAAGACCTTCTTAGAGATGAACTCTATGGCACGACTTTAGAATAGTGAAAGAAGTGAAGCTTCCTAAATGCCTTGTAGTCTCCTATTCATAAATTTGGCGCCTTTCACACTTATGAACAAGTCTCTACTCGACGTTACTTGCCAGAAATCCTAGGACCTTTTCTAAACCTTGTGCTCTGAATATCGAGTTTTTCGTCATCCAAAGTATACCCTGAAAGTCAAGAGGGGGGGGTGCATTGAAATTTTCTTCGAGTCGACTACTCAAGGGTGAGAGTCAACTGACCTGCAAGTTAGTAATTTCAAACGATATAAAATATAATGACAGAATGTAAAGAGACAGAAAACTTTATCCTGGTTCGGAACACCGATGTGGTGCCTACTTCCAGTCCCCTTGGGTTACAAGGGTTTTCCTTAAGAGCTTTGAGTGAACTTGGTGATACAATGTTGGAGTATTTAGTACTTGTCTGATATGCAAATCAGACTTCTCATCTTGACGCAACCTCTACTTGTAAAACCTATACTAGAGATTATTCTTTCTCTTTTCTGTTACAATTGTAGACTAGACAGACTACAAGGTTTTTCTCAAAGATAAAAGAAAGCAACAATACAAGTTCAAGTGAAGTTCGTAATTCTCTATGCTGAGGGTGCGGATAATTTATAGTGTTGGAGATGGATGATAATTCTGCTCTTCAAGGAAAACCCAAGGGATTTTCTTTCAATCAAGGATTTGTAAGGATTCCTTGATCGAGTGTAAACACGTCCATATCAAATATGTTTGTGTAAATATTTTCCTTCCTTCTTTGTGAGAATCTGCCTTGTACAGATTATTGACTTCATGATTCGTTAGCCTTGATTTGCTCCATGTTGATTCCTTCCATTTGAGTGAGTGAATCTTTTAGATTTGTTAGCCTTGATTTGTTCCTTGCTAATCTGTCTTCATGATCCCTTCATTTTGAGTGAGTATTCTTGATCTGCTCTAAATATATTTCCTTCCATGTTTATCCTGTTGATGTTACTTTTCCTTTTTTTTTGAGTCCAACTGATCCTATGTCCTGCAATCATTATCAAAACATTAATGCTAACAAGTACTACTACAAAGTTGGCAGTTGTTTCTATTTATTTAATTTAAAATTTATAAAAAGTAGATAAAAAGGAGAAACGAGTGAATGTGATCATTTTAACTTCCATGTTATTTGCTCCCCCAGTTTCTAGGCTCCGTTCTGCGCTTCCCCTGTTTAAGTGCATTTCTGTATTCTGCTACGTATGGTTATATGACTGTTTTTATTCTCCCCCTTGGCATAATCAAAAAGGAAAACAAAATGACAGACAAGGCAGAGTTTGGTACCATAGATAACAGACAAAATAAGTTAAAGCAGTTAAGATGAGGAAGACATATCCCTTTGGAATAATGTCTGAGCAAAAGAGAGGAGGAAACAAAGTTTTCAACGACGGCCAAGGAAATACTTAAGAGTTTTGAGAATGTTCCTGCAGAAAGAGTCGTAGGAACGTTCAACATCTTTTGAAAAGTTTGAGTACGAAGTCTGAACTGAGACAGCTAGCTCATTGTGCGAGGATTCAGCTCCTGCCTTGATGGAGTCCACCTGTTTGATTAACCTGTTAACAGTCTTTACACCTTCCTTTTTCAAATCTTCCATTGCAAGCTTAATTTTTCTTACATCAGTGCTAGTATCCTTACTGTGCTGAAGGTTCTTATTCAGACAGTCCTGCATGACCATTACATTTGATTCAAGACGGGTCAGACGAGTCTTGATGTCTCCAACTTCCTGGAGAAGAGCTGATGCAGAATCTGCTGACACTCGAGTAGCTTTGGAAGTCTCAGCCCTAGCCTGGAGGGATTCCTTCTTGTGCCATTTGTCATTTACCAGAACATATCCCATACTTGAAAAAGTCTTAGTGTCATAAGTAGCATTGATTTCAACAGGCTTGTAGTTAGATAGATCAACCAGTGAGTCGACTATGATACGAGAAACAAGCAACCCATAGGGTAAACTGGCAGAGGGATTTGAATCTTCAACACTTTCCAACATATATTCACGAATCCAGGCAGCCCAATTAATACGGTACTTTTTCACCAAGCAGTAAAGAATAAATACATCTCTAGTTGAGATATTGCTAAGAGAGCCCTTTCGAGGAACCAAAGTTGTAGCCACAATATGAGCAATGTTACGATTTTCAAAACATAACGACAGAGGACCAAAATTCGATAAATCAGTGTTAGGTTCAGCAACTGCTACTTTTGCAGCTTCAAAAAAGACTTCAAAATTTTCAGGCCACACCCCATTCATATAGGGAACATCATCAAAGAACTCAGAGCCAAAAACGTCTTTAAACATAGAATCATTAATAACAATGCGATTTGCTAACACTAGGGTTTCCAGATCTCCACTATCTTCAGAAATACGGAGGTTAGCATAGAACAATCTGACAGGTTCTTCATAAAGTTCAGGACCACAAAGACGAAGCAACAGAGATAGTTTTTGAGTTCTGAAAAGAGAGATTACCGGACAGTGAGAATCTTCCAATTGTTCTAAGTTTATTACTCGTCCTGGCACAATTGGACGCTTCTTGAAAGCTTCGAACTTTCGCTTTTGTTCAACTCCCCAAAATTTTATGCATGTCCTCTGGTTCAAAAGAGATTGATGGATCTGAGCGAGCCTTTTTACAACTTTTCTTCTTGACTGATGAAGTCCTCTTCTTTGAAGAGAAGGGTCTAGCAGAGGATTCTGCTATATCAGAATTAGACGAGAGGGAAAGAAAATCAACCTCAGTGGAGCCGTGATCATTGACGAGATTTTTTGGAGAAGTCATTGAACGAGTTCTAGTCATGGTGGAGAGAAAAGAAGAGGAATAGGTAAGGAAGATGAAGGGGACTTAGGAGATTTTGAAGTTTTAAAGGAAAGAGGAAGATGAAGGGTTTAGAAAAATAAGAGAAGAAAAAGAGACGGTAGTTAGAAAAAGAGTTGAAAAGACAGGAAAGGAAACACAATCACATCAAAGTACATAATTAAGGCACAAAAAAATCACATAGCAATAATTCCTAAAGATTTTCTAAGAACACAAAATCTTTCTTCAAGTAAAGGTTTTGTAAAAATATCAGCAAGTTGATTTTCAGAATTAACAAATTCTAGAACGAAATCTCCATTTTCTACATGATCTCTAATAAAATGATGCTTAATATCAATATGTTTAGCTCTAGAATGATGCACAGTATATTTTGACAAGCTAATTGCACTGGTATTATCACAGAAAATGGGTACACTTTCATAGCATAAATTAAAATCAAGCAATTGATGCATAATCCATAATAATTGAGTTCCACAACTACCAATGGCAAGATATTCAGATTCAGTAGTTGAGAGAGCCACAGAGGATTGTTTTTTGCTATGCCAGGAAATTAAAGATTTTCCAAGAAATTGACAAGTACCACTAGTACTTTTTCTATCATTTTTGCCTCCTGCAAAATTAGCATCAGAAAATCCAGATAATTCAAAATTAGATGAGCAAGGATACCATAGTCCCATCTCTGAAGTACCGATCAAGTATCGAATAATTCTTTTTACAACAGTGAGATGAGATTCCTTTGGAGAGGACTGAAATCTTGCACATTTGCACACACTATACATAATGTCAGGTCGACTGGCTGTTAAGTAAAGCAGTGATCCGATCATTCCACGATAAAGTTTTTCGTCCACGTCTTTTCCTGCGTTATCTGTTTCCAAACATGTGGATGGACTCATAGGAGTTCCGAAAGCCTTTCCCTTTTCCATTCCAATTTTTTTTATTAACTCCTTTGCATATTTGCTTTGGTTAATAAACGTTCCATCATGAGACTGCTTGATTTGAAGTCCAAGGAAAAATGAGAGTTCTCCCATAAGACTCATTTCAAATTCTCCTTTCATAAGATTTGCAAAATTCTCACACAAAGAGATGTTAGAGCTTCCAAATATAATGTCATCAACATAAATTTGAACAATGAGAAGACTTGAATTAAGAGCTTGTGTAAAAAGAGTAGTATCAATTTTTCCTCGTTGAAAATTATTTTGAGCAAAAGGGTACTTAGTCTTTCATACCAAGATTTAGGGGCTTGTTTAAGACCATAAAGTGCCTTAGAAAGTTTGAAAACATATTCAGGACATGAAGAATTTTCAAAACCGGGAGGTTGTTTAACAAAAACTTCTTCATTTATAAAGCCATTCAAAAAAGCACTTTTTACATCCATTTGAAATAATTTGAATTTGTTAAAAGATGCATATGCAAGAAGAATTCGTATAGATTCTAACCTTGCTACAGGAGCAAAAGTTTCATCATAATCAATACCTTATTGCTGAGAGTAGCTTTGTTTAACTAGTCTGGCTTTATTTCTGATAACTTTCCCTTCTTCATTGAGTTTGTTTCGAAAAACCCACTTTGTGCCGATTACTGAACAGTTCTTTGGTCTTTTAATGAGAGCCCAAACTTGATTTCTTTCAAACTGTTCTAATTCTTCTTTCATAGCTTCAATCCATGATTCATCAGCTAAGGCCTCATCAATTCGTTTTGGTTCAAATTGTGAGATGAGAGCTATAGACGCTTGTTTTCTAATGGAGGCTCTGGTTTGCATTTTCTCTTATGGGTTTCCGATAATAAAATCATTTGGAAAACTTGAGTTGTGTCTCCATTCTCTTGGAACATTCGACTTTTCTATGTTGAAAGTTGACTCTTCTTCAGTATTAGTCGGTTTTGAGGAAGTGTCATAGTCGACTACTGTTGGTTCTTGGCTAGTTGAAGAGGTATGAGATATAGGTTCTTCTTCCTGAATAATTGAATCTATAGCCTGCATTCTCGAATTAGTTTCATCAAAAACAACATGAACAAATTCTTCAACACTTAGAGTTCGCTTATTAAAAACTCTAAAAGCTCGACTAGATGGGGAATATCCTAAGAATATTCCTTCATCACTTCGAGGGTCGAACTTACCAAGATTATTCTTACCATTGTTGTGAATGTAGCATTTGCATCCGAATGGGTGAAAGTAACTAATGTTAGGCTTCTTACCTTTCCATAGCTCGTAAGGGGTCTTTTTCAGGATAGGTCTGATCAAGCATCTGTTTAAGATATGACATGCAGTACTTACGGCTTCTGCCCAGAAGTGATCTGGTAGACTTCGATCGAGAAGCATAGTTGTGGCTGTATCCTAGAGAGATCGATTCTTTCGTTCCACTACACCATTTTGTTGAGGAGATCGGGGAGATGAGAAATTTTGAGTGTATCCCTGTTGGTTGCAAAATTCCTCAAAAGATTTGTTTTCGAACTCTCCTCCATGATCACTGTGAATGGTGGAAATAAAATAACATGCTTCTCTTTGGACTTTTAATGTCCTTTACTTTAAAGGACGATCGAGTCTGTTTACCGAGTTGACACGCATCACAGATATGATATTTCTCGAATTTGAGCTTTGGTAAACCAATAACTAGTTCCAGTCTAGAAAGTTTTTCTAGAGCATGCATACTTGCGTGTCCAAGTTTTCTATGCCAGAGCCATGAATCACTGGAGATAGTTGTGAGACAAGTTAGCGTTGGTAGATCAACATTGTTCAGAACATAGATGTTTTCTATTCGTTCTCCAATTATTGTTATGTCCTTTTCTGAATTGCTTATGATGCATTGTACTGCATTGAAATGAACGTCAAAGCCGGCATCACATAATTGACTGATACTCAGGAGATTATGTTTCAATCCATCAACAAGGTATACTTCTACAAGATCACATGAAGGGCTGATAGTTATAGTTCCGATCCCTGTGACTTCTCCTTTAGCATTATCTCCAAACCTTACATAGCCTCCATCAATTTTTTCTACCTTATTGAAGTTTTCTTTCTTTCCATTCATGTGTCTGGAGCATCCACTATCGATTACCCACATTCCCTTTTTGTAGGTCCTCTTAGTACGCTCCTCACTAGTTTCTCCTAGTGCCATGAAGCATACATCAGTTGATTCTGAGGGATCTTCTTCAGATGCATCGTTCTTGTTTTGTTGATTAGTTTCTTCTAGAGCCATGAAACATATGTTAGCCGATTCTGAAGGATCTTCTTCAGATACATCTTCCTCGCTCCAAGCTCCAAGAGATTTTGGATTATCATTCCTCCTGTAATTCTTTCTTTTTAGTTCAGGACAGTTTTGCCTGATGTGTCCTGGTTTTCCACAGTGATAGCGTCGATCATCATTTCTTGAGTAGCTGTTGTTTCTTGATTCTTGTTGAGGTCTTTGTTTTCTTTGTCTTAGCATTTGTCTGACTCCTCGAGTTATGAGAGCCATTCCTTCACTACTTGCTTCATCGACTTCTTCTTCTGCTTCATAGACTTCTGCATTAAAAGCAACAATTTTCTTTTTCTCATCTTTATTATACCTGTTAATGTGATTCTGTTCATATGCCATGAGATTTCCCCTAAGTTCATCATAAGTCATCAATTGGAGATCTCCATCCTCTAGAATAGCTGCTTTAGTTTCCCAAGCTTTTGGAAGGCTTCTTATAAGTTTTCTTACTTGTAAACCATTTGAGTAGACCATCCCTAAGGACTTTAGTTCACATACAATCTTACTGAATCTAGAGAACATATTCTCAACATTCTCATCATCTGCCATTTTGAATAATTCGTATTCATTTACGAGAGAGCTGATTCTGGCTTCCTTGACTTTGCTGGTTCCTTCATAGGTAACTTCAAGCTTATCCCACATTTCCTTTGCAGTTTCACATGTTGAAATCTTGTCGTATTCTGCTCCGCTAACTGTACAATACAAAAGACTTATAGCTCTAGCATTAGTTTGCAATACCTCTTGTTGTTCCTTGGTTATCTCAAAGGACTCTAGATCAATTTCTTTTCCAGCAGCTTCCTTTCCAGTTAGGCCTGGGATTGGTTTTGGTCCCTTCTTGATTACTACCCATGCTTGAAAGTCATTTGATTAGACAAAGATTCTGAACCTGTCTTTCCAGTGGGAGTAGTGTTGGCCATTGAAGTACGGAGGACGATTTGATGAGTGACCGTCTTGAAGGATTGCACCAGGAATTTGGTAGTTTGCCATAGATCTTTTCTCACGTGTGGTTAAGCACTTTCAAATGTGAGACCTGCTCTGATACCAATTGAAAGTCAAGAGGGGGATTCCTTGATCGAGTGTAAACACGTCCATATCAAATATGTTTGTGTAAATATTTTCCTTCCTTCTTTGTGAGAATCTGCCTTGTACAGATTATTGACTTCATGATTCGTTAGCCTTGATTTGCTCCATGTTGATTCCTTCCATTTGAGTGAGTGAATCTTTTAGATTTGTTAGCCTTGATTTGTTCCTTGCTAATCTGTCTTCATGATCCCTTCATTTTGAGTGAGTATTCTTGATCTGCTCTAAATATATTTCCTTCCATGTTTATCCTGTTGATGTTACTTTTCCTTTTTTTGAGTCCAACTGATCCTATGTCCTGCAATCATTATCAAAACATTAATGCTAACATACCCTAGACGTGACATGGCGTATAGGACCCCGATAGACTCTACATAAGCCACTCTACATGCATACAACAATATAGAATATACAAAAGAAACATTTAAGTAGAATGTCTCATATCATAAAACAAGAGTTGAACATAAGTGTGAAATCATAACTATCTCTTGACAAGCCTTTCAAAAACATGACAAGGGTGGTTGGGAAGTAACCCATAAACCACGTAAAAAGTTTCAAAGGAAAATCATAAAGCAATAAATGTTTTCATGATCTTTCCCTCGAAGTATGAGGAATCGCCAATCCAAAGAAATGGAGTAACAATCCAAGCTAGCCACAAGTGGAAGGTGATACATCAGACTCTATATTATAAGAGAATATATGATTAAGTACGCATTAGTACATGGAATGCACTAAGTATGGGGGAATGCATAAAACGTAAACATGATCAATAGGGAATTTAATATGATATGTGTGACCAAGATAAAACATTAATAAAAACCTTTAAAGAACCATAAGTAATTAAACACGATCAATGCATACTTGAAATCATTTGAGAAGCTTTCATAAAACTTTTGAAAGAACCTAATTCATTTTGTGGGATATTAGCTTTAAAATCATGATTCACAAACTTTTCATATAGACACTTACCTTCCTAAGCATCTAAATAATGATTTCATTCATATTGTGAGAAAACCTTTCACTATTCATATACTTCTTTCATATGTGAGAAAACCTTTCACAACTCATTGATACTTATCTCAAAAGTTTTAATTCATAAAATATTCTTTTCATAAAATATGCATAGATTTCATAAGTCATATTCATAAGTTGATACACTTTCTATTTCATAAATAATATTCATAAGATCATAAGCTTTCTATTTCATAAATCATATTCATAAGTTTTTAAGATTTCTTCATAGATTCATCATCAAAATCAAGTACGTTTCATGGATCCATATGAAATCAAATGAAAAATATGTAATTGAACCAAATCATGCATAATAAGATTGAAATCAAACAATTGAATCATGATAAATTGGACACATGGAGATTTGCATGAACCCCAAATATAATTGAGTGAAATTGAATTGGAGATTTGAGATCCTTTTTGGACCGAGTAGATGAATGGAATCCATTGGTGAATTGTCACATACCTTTATAATCAAATCCCTAAAAGCAATGAATATTGAAGAAATTGAGGCTTGAAACCCTAACATATATTCTTCCTTAAACTTGAGAGAGAATTGAAGGGGATGAACTTGGATAAAATTTGGGAATTTGAGAGAATGAGAGTGTTTGGGTAGATTTAGGAATAGAAAATCAGTTATACGGGTAGTTAAAGGTCAAAAACTACATAGTATAAGGGTTAGTTGGGTAGTAAAAGACCAAATCACCCTTCATTAAAATTGCTAGAAGTGACCTACGGTGTTTATGACTTTCTACGGTCTATACTAGTAAATTGTAGAATCACTTACTGGGGACTAAAATCTATCTAAATTCCATGAAACCTTCCTATGGTCTATCTAATTTTCTATGGTTCGTAGATCCCAAGTTCAAGCACAAAATTCACCAAGTCTGGAATCCTTCTGCGGAACCCATCTACGACATGTAGCATCAACTACGACCCATCATACTTATACGTAAACTTACTGAGACTTAAAAATTCCAAAAATCAACTCAAGTCCTATGATTGCCCTTTTATCTACCGTAGAACTTTCTATAATCCGTAGATAGGACTCCTAGATCATTGGTTCAGTGTCAAAATATGACTTTCCCTTTTCAATCCAACTTTTCAATTTCTGAGGTGTTACTTAGTGAGTACAATCAATGTTTGTAACCACTAATTTTATATTAAAGCTTCAAGATAATAATAGATTCATGCAACACAATCAATTTTAGAACTAATTATTGATACCCAATAGGTTTTACATCCACATGTTGCACACACTAACCCTAGCTACAGATTTATCTACTCGTAATTTTAAAAAATAGAGATAATACCCATGTAGGAATTCTCAATTTCAAGCAGAATTAATTAACAAAATCTAAGATCCAAGCTTAGATGTATAAAAATTTGAGTCTTCTTCTTTAACAAGTAAGTAAGTTCTTAGCTATTTTCTCACACTGCAAGTTATCCAAAAAAAAGTATTTTTTTTCTCTGCTATTCCCAATTGGGAAGAAGATAAAGGTACATAATCATACAAATTTCTATTCTATCCTTTGGACTACCCATGTAGGAATACTCAATTTCAAGAAAAATTGATTTAAAAAATCTGAGATCCCAGCTTAGATGTATGCAAATCTAAGTCTTCTTCTTTATCAAATAAGTAAGATCTTAGCTAGTTTCTCACACTACAAGTTATCTAAAAAAAGTATTATTTTTTTTTCTCTCCTATTCCCAATTGAGAAGAAGATAAAGGTACATAATTGTTGGGCTATTGCCCATGTTCCAGCCAAAGGCCCATGGCCTAATCCTACTTGAAAAAGGATTGGAATTATTCTCTTTATTTGGTTTCCAATTCTATTAGGAAAAGGATTGGAATAGTAATCCTATTTGGAGTTGGTTTTGGCTTTGTAAGGAAAAGCACAACTCT
Organism: Solanum tuberosum; assembly: GCF_000226075.1. Classification (NCBI taxonomy): domain Eukaryota; kingdom Viridiplantae; phylum Streptophyta; class Magnoliopsida; order Solanales; family Solanaceae; genus Solanum; species Solanum tuberosum. Next base: position 528,082 of record NW_006239295.1, on the reverse strand, counting down.
ATAAATAGAGGATGGTCTTAAGAGAATAATTCAGATTGCTCATTAGTATTGTCTTTGAAAGACATTAGGACATAAGAGAGGTTTTTTGAGAGAGCTTTCAACAAGAGAGAAAAGAGAAGAAAAA
>NW_006239295.1:527385-527879 GCF_000226075.1 Solanum tuberosum | reverse complement strand
TTTCCCGATTAACTAACCGTTGGATCGGGCTGAAATTTGTACTGAGTGTTCCTGACATCTTTATGGTTGATTTGAACGGTGAAGATCGGATTCGAAAGTCATAAAGATCCTGTTTTAGGTCCCGAACAGCAGCTGAGTTTGGGTGGTGTTTCTTTCTATTTATCTTTTGTTGGTGTAGCTATTGTTTGTTCTCTTTTGGCACTTGTTGTGTAGCCATTAGAAGAATAATTGTAACTCTCTTATTGTTATAGTGAAGCAATTCGGATCTTGTCGATCCCGTGGTGGTTACCTTCGTTTTGAAGGATTTTCCCACGTTAAACTTGGTGTTCTTTATTTTAGATTTTCGTTTTCATCTTTTCGTCACAACAAAAATAACTTAAATAATGACTTAAAATAACTTAGGAAGTGTTTGACAAGATAAAAAATTGGTTCAATAATGGAACCATGTTAGAGATGGGTGTTCATCTTGGCGGGTGTAGTTCTAGTCGCAACCT
>NW_006239295.1:518416-527066 GCF_000226075.1 Solanum tuberosum | reverse complement strand
TATAAATATAGGTTTGTTCCTTCTAACTTAATTAGCATTCACAATGTAGTCCTAGGGTTTTGAGAGTTGCGGTTATGGAGGAGAATTTTGTGTACCTCCTTGTATTCCGAGTGAATTTGTTGAGATTGTTTCTCTCTATATTTTGTACTCTCATATTTTATAGTGGATTGCTCATCTCCTTTGTGGACGTAGGTCGATTGACCGAACCACGTTAAATTTGTCTCTTTTGGTGTGTTTCTCGTTTGTCTTCTTACTCATTGTCTTTCGAGGTTTGCTTTGCTAGCTTCCGCATTACACCTGCTTTTTCCTAACAAATTTCTATTCTATCCTTTGGACTACCCATGTAGGAATACTCAATTTCAAGCAAAATTGATTTAAAAAATCTGAGATCCCAGCTTAAATGTATGCAAATCTAAGTCTTCTTCTTTATCAAATAAGTAAGATCTTAGCTAGTTTCTCACACTACAAGTTATCTAAAAAAAGTATTTTTTTTCTCTCCTATTCCCAATTGAGAAGAAGATAAAGGTACATAATTACATAAATTCCTATTCGATCCTTGAAACCTTCCAAATGAAGCAATTTATTCTCCAAGTATATTTTCCCTTTAGCTTCTGCTCTTCAACTTGCGCTGGACAGGCGGAACACCATTCCAAGATTATTCAGTGTCATTCACATCACCGCTTTAGCCCTTAATTTCATTAGGGACACCTGCATTGGAATCGACAGAATATCGATTAGGAGTTATACTATGACAATGATTTGTCGATGCTTAGGCAGTCTTTCTCTAGTCAAGCTGGTTTTTATCCAGCAAGACGCCAATTAGCTCTTGCACAATGCCTTTTCCTTCACAGGTGTGCTTCAATGATTTTAAGCTCCAAATCCGTCAACCTTGGCTTATCTAATAAATGTCTGCATATAAGAGAACTAGGACCTCAAACCCCTTCAATGAGCATTACAACATAGCAATAATACTTTAATTTGAGTCCAATAAGTTGGTAAAATACCGACTCATCTAAGAACAAACACAAATAGTAAAATTCATGACAGAATAGTTGAATAACTTTAATATTCAAATCTGGGTATTCCATGGTCCTAAAAATAGTTCAGAAATCATGTTAGGAAGTATATAATCATGTTTCATATCAATGGACCATTCATATAGTTTAACTTCTTCAAATAATGTAAATTTAGAAGTTAAGTACAAAAAATCTAATTCATAGGGTGAAGAAAATTCATATACATATGTTGTCAGGTCATGAAGGATCGATTCCTTGATCCTCGCTAATAATTGGTCTAAATTTGTTCGATAGTGCTAACATTGAATCTATATTAAATTTCGATGATAAAGTTTAGAACTTTGGTTTATTTTAATGGATTCTGACCCTTTATGGAAAACTAGGGTTTTAGGGTAGTATTAATGTTCATTTTGAATAGGAGAATCACCCCCAATATTTATGATGTATTTCAATAGGCTATAGGAACCTAATTATCCCACCTACTTTCTATAAATAAACTAGGGACTTACCTATCAAAGAATCCTCGAGAAAATCCCTTCAATTGCTCTTGAGTCAAATCCCTTGAATCTACAAATTATAAGATGATTTGGTGTTAATGCTTGTTAACTCGGTGTAATAACTATGAAACTTTAGTAGAAACTCAATTTAGATAAATAAAGGAATAATTAAGGTGTTTTCTTGAAACTAGGCCAAAAACAAAGTGTGATGAAAATCTCAAACTAAACCATTATTTTCAGTTTTCTATAAATTTTTGGCACACGGCTACTACTTGTTGTCCATATGTGGAAACGTGAGTCCATATGATTGCCCATATGTGGTCCCCTGAATCAACAAAAAAATTAAAAATCACGGATTCCAAATATGACATGACATGTCTATATCAGACATGCGGTCCCTAAGTAACTTCGTAGGTGGCCACCCGGGAATCCCAAAAATATTCAAACTTCAATACATTTACGTATGTCTCAACCTAGCTACATCCCATAGGTAAATTATACGGCTGCATGTGACCTTAGCCTGTTGAATTCCAGAATTCTCCAAATATTGAGTTTTAGGAAAACAACATATGATTGACATGCGGCCCACATGTCCAACATGCGATCTGTATGTTATTCTGCATCACAATATCTTAATCTTCAAAATTATGAATTTCTTGGACCTCATATGCACTTCAACATGCAGTCTGTATGTCACTTATGCACTTGCAGGTTGACAGAGTTCTTCCCAAACTTTGTGTTTTCAATCTTTTTTAACTTGCATCTTTTTTATAGTTAGTGCTTCATTTGATAAAAACTTGATCATGTATTCTCACATGGTTAATAATGGTTTGGGTCAACCTTTAGTAAATTTTTTGAACTAAGCCCAATTTTTTAGAGTGTTATGGTGTTTTATCTACCAACATTCACCCTCGAATGTGGATCTTTGTCATGTCCTTAATCTTTTACTAATCACACGTGCGGCACTTGAAAATTTTCTAACAATCTTTCTATGTCAAGTCAACCTAAAACTCTAGGAATCGCTAAGAGAATGAAAGAGAGAACACAAGAAGATTGCTAGGAAAGATTGTATTGTAGAGCACTTTGATTTTTGCTTGATAGATGCCCCTCTATTTATACTACTCACTAAGGGAATAAAATGTAGACAATAATTGTTATACCAATCCCTACATATTTATAAAGTAGTCCCTTTTCTAGAACTCTCTCCATGCCTAGAATCTTTCAAGGACCTTCCATGCAAATTTTATGATATTCTAGGTTCTACCTTGGGAAATTCCCACATTTCTCTAAAATCATCCACAAGGAAAAGTCTTTCTCTTATGTAAGCTATCCACATAGGCAACTTTGTGCCATGTGGAACTTACGTGGTGCTTATGTGGCATGTGATGTGGCGGGTCATCACACTCTCCCCCACCTGATGTTGCAAAAACCACGGTGCATTACTACCAGTGGCGAATTTATGTATAAAATTTCGGTCATCCGAACCCGTGGTCCTCCGACTAAACTCGATATATTACTTGTATAATTATTAAAGAACATATTAAATAAACACTTGTTGAACCCGTTCTTAAAGTTGCTAGATGGTTCACTGGTTTGACAGCCAGATTTTAACACCAAGGTCCTGAGTTCAATCCCAGCCAGCCACAATTCACTTCAAATTTTTTTAGTAACTAGTAACACTCGTTTTTTCAAAAAAAAAAATGAAATTCTAAAGCAATGGTGCACCCGTTTTCTTGAAATCCTGGATTCGCCTCTGATTACTACTGAAGAAAATCTCGTGTCTTATCTTTGAATAGCCACAAGTACTCATACCATTCTCATGTAGCCTATTTTGATGATTTCCTCTTTCAATGGACGTGGAACACAACAATAACTTTTTGTCTCTGTCTCTCTCAAAATTTGTTATGGTTTTCAAGAACATTGGCCACTCTTTCTTGAGTCCCTCCACAAGCTATATAGACAAAAGTTTTTCCTTGATTTTGTTTGTGTGGTATAGTTACTATAGGCACCATGCAAGCTCCTTCTCATTCGATGACTGAAAGACAATGAATGTAGGGGACGATCAAGGTATGACACCATGTGAAGAACTCTTGTCTTAAAACAATATCAAAGATATCATTTTTGTAATGGTAAAGTTTGTCGTACCTTTCCAATTTCCAAATTTGATACCAACACCATGGGCTATACCTTGAACATTTTAAGCCTCATCATTCATTCTTAACACAAGAGTTAGTTGGAGCAATCTTCAACTCTATTCTCTTTGTCGTAGCTTCGATCACAAAATTGTGGGTTGCTCCAATATCCACTAGTGCTCAAGAAGGCTTGTTGTTGATGGTGAGTTCCACGTATTGATTTCCATTGTCATCGGGTTGGATAGGTTGCTTCTTGACAACTCCACATTGTCCTATCGTACCCAACTATGTTATGCCTAAACCCTCTCCTTGCTTTTCCCCTTCTACTCACGCACTATGGCACTGAGAATCTTTAAGTTTGGATAGTTCCTGAAATCATGCGCTCCTCCACATCCGTAGAATCACTTTTTCTCAGCCTGTTCTTTCTTCTCGACATAGCTCTTGCGACCACACAATTTCTTGAAATCTTATTTTTATTAGCATATTGAGTCTTCGAACGTTGCTATTATGTCTCTTTGTCTTTTCCACAATCTCCCCCACCTTTGGTGTTTCTACCTTTTGACTCCTTGCGTTGACCGTTGTCAAACCTTTCATATAAAAAATCCATCAAAGACTCAGCCTCCACTTTGGCTTGGTCTATATCTATGACTTGTCGGCGTTGCAACTCTACTTAGCTTAATTTTGCAACCTATCTATAAAATGAAACAACACGTCATCACTGGTGAGGCTAGGGATTTGAAGCATAAGGGTGGTGAACTCCTTGATATAGTCACGTATGCGCCATGTCTGCTTCAACTCTCAAATTTTACGTCTTGCCTCGTACAGACATTATTTAGGAATAACGATCGCTCGAACTCGGCCTTGAACTGATCCCATGTGCAGAAACCTCTCTCAACATCAGTTAATTTATGTCTCCACCATAGAATTGAAGTCTCTAACAAGTACAACACTACAGTGTTAATCTAGGCATTGTCATCCCTTACATTTCCATGTAAATAGTTCTCCAAATGCCAAAGAAATTTTTGTACTTCTTATGCATCACAAACTCCTTTGAATAGTGGTGGCTTGAGAGCCTCAATCTTAGCCTCCCTTGTTACAACAACGTTCTTGGCAGTCTTAGTCACGCCAACATTGACATGCTCTTTGAGTTCCTCAATCTTTGCCTTCATGGCATCGATAGTTCTCAACTCTTCCATGAGCGTAGTATCTAAGGTAGCGATGGTCTACCTCGTCTCTATCTCAGTTAGCGTACATCTATCCAAGTCACTTCTAATGATTTTTCAATGTCTTCAAGAGTATGCCCCTTAAGAATACCTAGAGTACATTCTACTTTACCAAAGTGTTGGCCAAATATCTCGATGGCGTCTATCCTTTCATTAACCTTCGTGACCCACTCTCTACCGAGCGAGACATCCTCGAGAAGGACGTTCACACCATCCTCGCTTGCCTTAGTGGTAGAAGGTTCTTGGGATTTAAGGCCTTCATTTGGCTAAACCTCGAGCAGTACCTCTTGGTTCTTGTTGGCGGCATTCCTCTTTTTTCCATAGCCCTTCTTGTTGGCAGCATCCTAGGTGGTTGGCTTGAGTGTTAGCAATATTGATTCCTCCATCGTTTTCCATTTCCTTGGTTGTAACCTTGTTCTGATACCACGTTGTTATGTCCTTAGTCATTTAGTAAGCACACGAGTGACACTTAACAACTTACTCACGATCTTGCACCACTTGCTCACGATCTTGATATGTCAAGTCAACCTAAAACTCAAGGAATCGCTAAGAGAATGGAAGAAAGAACACAAGAATATTGCTAGGAAAGATGCATTGTAGAGCACTTTGATTTTGCACGATGAATTTACAAATGGATGTCCCTCTATTTATAATACTCACTAAGGGGCTAAAATGTAAATAATAGTTACTATAAAGTCCCTACATATTTACAAGGTAGTCTTTTTTCTAGAACTCTCTACATGCCTAAAATCTTCCCAAGGACCTTCCATTTAAATTCTATGATATTTTAGGTTCTACTATGGAAAATTCCCACATTTCTCTAGAATCACCCACAAGGACAAGTCTCTCTCTTGTGTAAGCAATCTACATAGGCAACTTTGTGTCATATGACACTTACATGGTGCTTATGTGACATGATGACATGGTGGGATCATCACATCATGGCCTAAAATTTGACTACCTCCCAACATTTTGTAAAAGTATTCGCTGAGTTTCCTTTGTAAAACAGAATTGTCCAATATCCACAAATCAGCTAACAACCCAACATTTAAAATATGATCCTCACAGGTACTTCATAACTAATAATTTTTACATTTACATACAAAGATACCTCCACCTAGGTGGGTTCATGATTTGGTTAAAAAAAAATTCAAATCGAAAATCAAACCAAAATGATTAAATAAATAAATTTTTATTTGGTTTGGATTTGATTTTTTTTTTTAAAAAAATTGGTAATAAAAGAAGCACCCACATATGATGAAAATAACTTATTTAATAATTTGTATGCCCTTATTTTGGACCATATAATCTATTTTAGTTGATTTACTTATGGAAAAAGATCTTAGTGTGTGGAGACTTAGGCTTGAAGTGGAACTTAGGTCTCATTTGTTTGCACTTAATGAGGGTCTGAATCTTAATTATTCAGACTCACCTCATTAAGTGTGTTAGTTTTTAGGACTGAATCTTAACTATTCAGACTCAGTTCATTAAGTTTGTTTGTTTTATTTGCTTATAAGCCTCTTAATGGGTCTGAATAGATCTGAATGAATCAGATCTATAACACAGTCTTAACACCATTCAGACTCAAAAATAAGACTCCTATCTTAATTCAACTACATCACAACAAGTCATAAAAGTCACCTTGTTTTCTTATTTAATTAATGTTAATTACATGTTTATTGTTATAATTTTCTTTATTCTTATTAACTTAATATACACCTTTTACTTTCATAAATTAATCAATATATTTGAATTGATAAGCATTCCCATGGTAAAATATTTAGCACGGTTCCAGAATATAAGAAACTATTAATTATTTGATTGATAACAATAACAAAATGTCTATTATAAAATAAAATATTTCATAAACAATATATTACTACTCTATATAAACTATTTTACATTGCATTATATTAGATTCTCAAAGTTTTTGAGCGCAAGAAATAGCCATATTAATGATGTGACCTAATGTTAAATTCTTAAAAGATAAATCTATTACCTTGTTACAATAAAAATATTCAAAATATTATTTTATATATATAAAAAAGAAAAACCATTTTACTAAAATGGGGTTTTTATAATATTTTATTGATATAGAATTTAATTTCATATACATATTCAGATATTGAAAACAAACCGTCCTAATAATTTAATGTTCAGATTCAGAGACAACATCTTAATGTTCATATGTGTATTCAGATTTATATATCTAGATAATGCACATCTTAATATTCAGATGTGTATTCAGATTCGGACGTCTTAATCTTAATGGAAACAAATGAGGCCTTATTGTCCCTGTTTTAACAGAAAGCTCACTAATTAAAGAATTCAGAATTTTAAGTTAATTTAAAGGAAGTCTTAACATAATTAGAAAAATTGTCATATTTTAGCGCATCATAGTAGGATAAAAACAATTGAGATTCTTCTATTAAAAACATAACTATATGACATTGATGGAAAAAGTCATAATTATATATTAATTTCTAAAATTTAACCATGACTCAAAAAGTCATAATTTTATATCTATTTATGGAATTTAACCTATGGCTCAAAATTTCATAATACTATTTCCATTTATGATATTTAACCTATGATGTAATTTGCGTAGACAATATATAAATAGAAAACCTTACTAATGTTGGAAATCTCAATTTTCCAACAACTTATCCCAAAACAAATATTTTGTAAAACACAAACGTAATAAATCACAATTTTTATCTTGTTTTCACATTTTAGATTCTATATAATTTCCCCTTTAATTTATTGTGATATCATATTTAATGTATCTATCACAAAGTCAACTTATTTTCTACTGTATAAAGAGATCACTTACTATGACCATGTAACATTTCTCTATCTCTACTCAGCAATCGAAAGGTGTGTAAAAATCTCTTTTATATATCTCTTTTCTCTTTGTTCTATTTTTGTTATTTCTTATATAAATTGATTTGGTAAACAATAAACCAAACATATTAAGACTTGTTTTTTTTGTGTTCTTTTTTGTTATTGAACAAAAAATTAGCAAACAAAAATGACTGATTCTGGGATAAAACATGTTGAAGAATCATCAACCTCCCCAAAAAGTCAAAGGCATTGCCACAAGTATAACGTGGAGAAAACTCAACAACTTGAAGAGTAAGAGCAATTTTATTTACAAAACGACAAATAGAAAATTGAACCTCCATGTATGTTCAATTTTTTTTTAGTTTCGTTTGCTTAAAGATATGATGTTATTTTCCTAAGAGACATGAGTGATTAAATAAAAATTCATTACCGATATGATAATTTATTTTCTACAGTTTTTGTGCATTAATTTATATTGATTTTATATTTTCCTTTTTTTTTCTTTAATAATCTCATTCATATTTAGTAAAAGATCAAATTTGCTATTAAATTGTTTTGACTGAATTGCTAAAATGATTCAAACATAGTTTTTTTTTTTGGATGATTGATCTACTGTGTATATACAGAATTGGGATGGGTTATTCTTGATTATTCATTAAAAAGTTTACCATAAAGAGATGAATTTTTTTAATTTTAATGTTTTTATGTTTTTTGCACACAATAAAACACACTTTCTGGTGGATATGATATCATTTTTGGGCTCAACTAATTTAGATTTGCATCGAAAAGTCTTAATTTGGAGCCCCACTAATTCAGATTTACATAGAAAATTCTACTTTAGGGTCCAACTAATCTATATTTGAATTGAAAAGTCCCACTTTAAGACCCAATTAAGTCATATTTGTGTCAAAAAGTCTCATTTGGGGGGAGGGGGTGGG
>NW_006239295.1:479820-517694 GCF_000226075.1 Solanum tuberosum | reverse complement strand
GGGGGTGGGGGACGGGGGAGAAGGTAAAATGCTCCCAACCAAAGATTATGACTCAAGTTTCAAAAAGCAAATACGAGGCCTCTTAATAAAGATAAATGAGTACTTATCACTCCTCAATAGCTTGATGAGTATGTGATACCCTCTTTAGGGCGTGGCTAATCCAAATTCACATTGGGAATTAGGTCCATTTTGGTGGTAAAATTTTCTCTACCAAGGACAACTTTAATTCTACCACTAGAACCAGAGACCCTAATTAATAATAGAAAATTATTTACCAATTAACCATATCTTTTAGGATATGTACAAGGTTTTTATTAATCTTTTCATTTTTAGCTTTATTTTTTTTAAAAAAATTAGGTTAATAATGTATTTCTCTTATGAATATTTAAATGAAGATTTTTCAAGAAATGTCAACGTCCAAGTGAGGACCAGCAAAACCAATTGGGTAGGAAAGTAGGGCTTGACCCTAAACAGATCATGATTTGGTTTCAGAACAAAAGGGCCCAAACAAAGGTAATTTCAATTGATTTGTCCTTTTACTATAAATATAATTATACTTAATTGATTTCTTTTTATTATTATCATTTACTCCCAATGAGAATTATTATGTATTTTTCATTAATTAATGCAAAAAAAAAAAAAACTAGAAAAAATGACTAGTTAGAAGTAGAGACGGCTCCATGGCAAGACTATTGAATGGCTTAGGTTAGGCCCCAAAATTGCTTCTCTAAATTTTGTTAAATTTTTTGAATGTGTAATTAAATACAACAATTTCTTACTATACTATTTATCAGTCCATTTACTTTTGCACCTTTTTTATTTTGTTTCCCTCTTTATACAACAATTCTATTATTGACGAATTTTACTTTTATTTTCCTAAATCAATTATTTATTTGTCTTATTGAATTTATCAATAGATTTGAAATAAGTCATTTGCCTCAGTAATATATGAATTTGATTAAAGAAGTTCAAATATTTTCATTCAGCCTCCAATTCAATTGAGCTGCAACTCATTAAATGGTAGAATCATGTTAAATTGTTCGAAATGGATGAAGTCTTTAACATTTTCCAAAACTTATCAAGAAAATTACTAAATGGTCATCATGTTGTATTTCTATTAGAGTTTGAGAATTTAGTTAAAGAAAAATATGTTTTACATCTAGAAACTATTTTTTTTTTAGTTTCGTTGATGAATGAAAGAAATCTTAAAATATTAAATGGGTGGGTTGACCTAGTTTGAGACTAGTAAAAATGAGCTGAATAAACAAATGAGAAGGCTGTAAATTATTTGGGATGAGTTGCGCTTAAAATGGACCACTACCCAATTTTCCAACTTTAACCAAAAACTCCTTTTCTTAGTTTATTTTCTTGTTATTTCTGTAATTATCGTATAAACTATATTTTTTCTTCTTTATGGCTGCATTTAACATCTCAAATATTTTTTAATAAAACTTATTTTTTATCAAGTTCTCGTATGAATCAGTTTCTCTACCTGAAGAGATAGTAGTAAGGTCTGCATATATTCTACCTTCTCCAGATCCCACTTTGTGGGATTTCACTTGATTTATATCAGCCAACTTTTAAACATGCTACCTTTAGTTGCACCCCAATTGATCCCCCATGAAAATATGCCTAGCCAAATCTTTCAAAATTTGAGTGTGTTGGATAGATAATATTTTTATGGCTACTTTTTTTCACTCATGTAGAAATAATCCATCAAAATATATATTGCATGAGGAACAAAATGTACGTTGTTCAAAATGAGAGCAAAAATTTTAACTTTTAAGCAATGATGGAGGAAAAGATTAATAATTTTTACACATTTAAAAAAAAGAATTAATAGTAGTTTTGGTCCTTTAATTATTATTAAGTATATACCTTCGATTAATTGAAATGTACATTTTTTATTCTTATTGTAAATATTCCCAAATTTATTATAATTATTGATCTCCCCATCACTTAATTAACTATGTGTTATATTAAGCTTGTATTGTTATTCCATATTTAATGATAATATAGTTTTGAAAAGTAGTTCTTATGGCATACAACTTTACATACAAGAATTAGAAACACACATTTCGATTAAATTTAAATCTAAATGGAAATTTTCAAATATCAAAAGGACCAAAATCAAAATGTTTCTAAATTTTAGGAATGAAAAATGATATTATCCCAGGAACTATTAATTTCATTCTCTTTATACAGCTAATTAGCTCATGATTCTGATTTTGATTGACTTCATATATATATATATATATGTGTGTGTGTGAGAGATTAATTTTTGTTAAATATATATTTCCTCAGGCAAAAGATGAGAAATCAGACAACCATACTCTTCGCAAAGAAAATGAATTTTTCCGTTGTGAGATTATGGCAATGAAAGAGAAGAAGAAAAATAATATGTGCCCACAATGTGATGGTCCATCCATTGGAGAAGAACAAAGAATGCGTAATTTAGAAAATTTGAAAATGGAAAGTCAAAGGATGAGAGAGGAGGTAAACCTTTAATATTTTTGCTGTTTAATTAACATTTGTTGAACTTCCAGGTTTTATATAACACTGTCCATGTTGAGCTGCTAATGCTTCTGCTAAATTGTTGTCGCTGCTAATGCTTCTGCTAAATTGTTGTCCAAGCATTCTACAGATAATCTTTTTGGTATTGGTCTAAGACTTTCCATCATATCATAAAATATTTTGTTGCACTTGTTCATTCACAACCTTCCTCTTATCACCAAATTTTCAAGTATCATTACCTTTTCATAAATCCCAACATATTACCTAAGGTGTGATGTTCAATAATATTCTATGGGAATTATTCTTAAACTTGGTGTTAAACTAGGCACTAGATACATTAGCCAGACATACAATGATGTTGAATACCATAGAGCTCTCAAAATATCCCATCTACAAGAACATGAAGATTATTTTCAAGGTGGCCCTTTGCACAACAGTAACACTTTAAAACGGTGTTGATTTTTTTTTTTCTAGCATTCGGGTCTCTGGCCCAATCAGCATCAGCGTACATACGAAGTTTGTAGTCTGAGTTGCGAAGAATTCGAAGACTTGAAGTTGATGTGACATTAAGATATTGTTATCCTTTTAACCGCCTTCCAGTGTTCATCAGTAGGTTCATGCATAAACTATGACCGTTTATTGACATCGTAAGAAATATTAGGCCGTGTGAATGATAATTATTGGAACTTACCAAGGGTGCGCCTGTAGAGTGTAGCATTAGCAGGTGGAGAACCATCAGTTTCCCGAGGTAGTTTACTGCAGCAGATTGGTGTCAAGACTCCTTTACGATCTTGCATATCCAATTCAGACAAGGTGTCAAGATTGTATTTGGATTGAAAGAGAATAAGACCATCCGACACTTTTTTAACTTCGACACCCAGAAAGTAGTCTAAGTAATCAAGATCCTTGATTGTTTGTGTGTGGGTTTCATGAGTGAACTGGGTTGGCTTTGTTGTAATATGTTGATCGTGTTTATTGCCTATGTTATCTATTTTTCTATGATTTTGTCACCCATTCATATTTTATATCACTGGAGTTGGCCGATAATCCTACTAAGTACACTTTGAATTTTGTGTACTGATAGTTCACTTGCTCTTTCTCTTTTTGAGTACATGATAAATTTCAGCGGCTTCTTCGCAACCTCAATTGTGATTCTAACACTTGTTGAATCCAAATGTGAGCAACTTCTTCCGAGATACTATAGATTCCTCTGTTCTGTCTAGTCCATTTTCCAAACTTAGACTCTTGTTGTTTTGGGGTTGCATCCCACATCCTAGACAATGTAGATGTTTTGGTACACGACTTTTAATTTCTAGGGTGTTACTTCCCCAAGGTTTGGTGATAATGATTTTTATTTATGATATTAGTTTTAAGTGTTGAAAACTACTCCCTTTTTGTTGTTTAGTTGATGGCATGTTAGTAGATAGCTGGTTCTATCATTCCAGGCTAGAGTTGGTGCCTCTCATGATGGGTTGAGTCATAACAGTTTTGTTCTTTTTCTCTACGACTCCTTTTTGATGAGGAGATCTTGGAAATGATAAAATTGTGAGAGTAGCCTTGCTCATTACAGAACTTTTCAAATGTGTTATTTTCAAATTCTCCTACATATTCACTTCATATAGAAGTAATGTAGTATCCAAGTCTCTCTGTACTTTATCATAGAAGAATTCTAATTTTTTCAAAGTATCGTCTTTATGAACAATAAATATAACCCAAATAAATCAACAAAAATAATCAACAATGATAAACGCACATATTTTTTCATCGATGCTTGTAGTTTGAGTGGGACTGAAAACGTCCATATGAAGTAGCTTCAAGGTCTTAGAAGTACACACAATATCTTTTGAAATAAAAGAATTTCTAGTTTTCTTACCCTTTGGACATGCATGACAGATATGGTACTTGGTATGATCTTGCTTGGGCAGTCCAAGTACCGGATCATGTATAGCTTGTTGTTCAATAATACACATGCATGAATGACCAAATTTCTTATGCCAAAATCCAAGGATGTCCTGATGCTTTTAATGGAGTCTAGGACATACACATTTTTGTCTCTAATTCTAGGTAGTAGAGTTTTTTCGATGTTGCCTTCAATAACACATCATGGTTTTTTGAATCTTACTTCAAGCTTCGCGTCACATAGTTGATTTGTTCAGAAGATTGTATTTTAATCTATTCACAAGATACACATAAGTAATATTGCAATATTCATTGAAAGTAAAATTACCTTATACCAATTACAATTCCTTTAGAGTTGTCTCCTAATCGTATGTTTCCTCCTTCAATAAATTTAAATAGGTTTTTGTTGCCTGTCATATGATTCGAACATGCCAGTAATTAAGAAAATATCATTTTCCTTCTGACTTCTTGTGGTGTTCCTATAATAAAGAATAATTACTTTTTGTTAGGTACCCATGTTGACTTGAGTCTTTGGGGATAGATTTGAAACAAGTAGAAATAGGCTTGAGTCTCCACACCCATCTCGGAAAATAAGAAAAATGAAATTTGAATTTGTACTGTTTATGACTAGATTTTTCATAATGCGTAATAGCAAGACTGAGAAAAGGGCTATTCAGTGACTGATATATAAGTCGACTTTCTAGAACTAGGACTGTCATTTGGGGGCTCAAGCTTAGTTGACTTAGTATTGAAAGTCAACTAATTTATCCCATCAACAGTATAGTGACACAATTATAATAGATCATACCAGGGTAATTTGTCAATAAAAGATTTCTTACTAGTTGACTTATTGGTATATATGAGGAATAGGGTGGGTTGTCTCCAAGCTTAATAACTCTCCAGACTCTCACATCCTAAGATTTTATGAATGTCTCCATTTTTACTTTCCAACGAGAGAAATGTTTCTCATTGAAGCAACGACGTATTATTTATCAAGTTCCTTTTTGAAATAATGCTTCAGTAGTAACTTAGTTTTACATGATCTTTTCTCACTTCTTGTTAGGAAATAAGTTGTGAATCTTGCTCTGATAACTATTAAAAATGCAAGAGGGTGTGGAGGTGAATTGTCCTTATTCTTCCTTTTTTTTGTCGACTGACTGTTTCCCGTAGTTTACTTATGATACATGCAAAACATGTCAACACACATGCAAGAATAGAAATGTGGAATGTAAATTTGACACCAAATATTTTTATGGATCCAAAATAGATTCTAGTCAAGACTGCAATGATGTTATCTTCTTGTTCTTTGAATTTGTTCTTGTACAGCGTTGGAGTGTATTTCCTACGACTATACTCAGTCAGAATCTTTTGATACATGAATAGCCTTGCAAATTATATTTTTCTCTCCTCTCTTTTTTTATTGCAATTCGTAACCATAATCCATCAAACATAAGGCCACAATAGATGGCCCAGAATTCAGCCATATTCTTGCTTGTAAAATCTAGATTCTCAATGAAATACAATGTGTGTTTAAAAATAAGAGCAAAGAACATGACATTGTTTAGACTATTTGTATATCTTTCTTCTCCTTACCGTGGCCTTTTTTTTTTTATAATAGTGGAAGAAGCCATTGGAGTTATTGAAGAGAAGGAAACCAAAGAGATTTAATTCCTTGAAAAATGAGCGAGTGATCTTATTCCCAGTAATAAAGTGAAGTCATGATTGACTTTCTAGCTAAAATGATTTTATGTGAATCTTCTGCCTCAATGTTTATTCTTTCCAAGAGAGAGAGAGCCAAATTGCATCCCTTAATTGCTTCCTTAGTTACCGAGATTTGATTGGTTCCTTAATAAATGTCTCATTGAGTTCTTCTTGGTACATGATTGATTGACAAAATTGCTTCCTTTCATGATGTCTCATTTAATATTTTTTGGTACTTGATGGATTTCACAACATACCTTGTTTGGCTTTTCAGGTGCTTGCTTCCTTTTTCTTTTTTTTGATTAATTTTCTTTGATGTTCCTTTTTGTATTACCTGCACAATTTAAGCAGTCATCATTATAATCAACACTAGGTTTGGAGGAGAATCTACAAAAGAAATTTGAATATGGAATATTTATGACCAATTTGAGGATCAAGTTCAGTTGACTTGTTATTGCGAGTCGGCTGGTTAATTTATCCTGTCTGTAGTAACAAATTTATAATAGATCATGCTAGGGGCAGGTTTGTCACTGAGATTATTTTTTTTACTAGTTTACTTATTGGTATGGGTCGAATGGTTAGATTTGTTATAGATCATTGTTTCTGGTTTTGATAGTAATCTAGTCCTTGTTCTTGTGATAACTTCTTGTTTGTTGGATGCCTTTTAAGTATTGTCCATATTTTTCTGTGTCTGGTCTTTCTTATTTGGAATGTTTTAGCTGCATACTGGGTATTTTTTATCATGTTTCTCATTTCCTCTTTTCCTTGGCTTACTAATAGGATTCTT
The DNA here is from genome assembly GCF_000226075.1 of Solanum tuberosum. NCBI lineage: Eukaryota > Viridiplantae > Streptophyta > Magnoliopsida > Solanales > Solanaceae > Solanum > Solanum tuberosum. Next base: position 510,793 of record NW_006239295.1, on the reverse strand, counting down.
GCAAAAAGAAAATGGTATGTTTCATTTTTCTATTCATGATGAAATAGCTTCTCTTTTTTCTTCTTCATTTTTGTCAATATTAGACTTTGGACTTGTGACATGTTCTTTCTTTTTCTGAGTACTACCCTGATTCTCTTCATGTTCATGCTCTTCCTGTTTTGTTTTCCATCAATATTATTGGTAACTTTAATTCTTTTTTTTTTTTCCTCCTTGGGCATCTTTATCCTTAGCTTTCCTTGTTGTTTTCCTTGGACATTAATAGCCACATTTTTGTTGTTCCTCTTTCATTTGATAACATCTTTGCTTTTTATCTTTTTGCTTGGCGTCATGTCACTGCTTCCTCCTATTTCTTGTACCTTTTCCCATTTACTTGTTTCACTCATTAAATTCCCTCTTTGTATGAGTCGCACCTGCCCTACACAAGAGAGACGACCTTCATTTCACAGTAAATTAATTGAATTAAAAGAATTATATACTTATATTGTTAGCTATTATTTACTGTATCTTTTTGCATTGTCAAAGACATGTTTGTAATAAATAATTACCGATTATAGTAGGTAACTTAACAATTTTTTTTATTTTGCAGCACTTAAGAATATCAAGAATCATCTCAAGTTCTCGTGGAATATCTTTTGGGATGGATTCAAATTTGGCACCATTGAGTTCTACTCTTGGATCTCTACCAGATTCCTCTAATGATTGCTTGTTGAGCCAAATTATATGTGGATCTCCCATTGGATATAATCCTCCTTTTGATCAAGAAAAGAATTATAATGAAGACAATAATGTTCGAGCACAATTAATAAATAACAATAACATCCCAATTATGTCCTCATTACCACAAGAAAATTATGGTATTCATCACGATAATAGGGAAAAATCAATTTTTGATATTGTTGATGCTGCTATGAAAGAAATGCTTGTACTTTTGGATGTGAATGATCCAGTCTGGGTAAAATCATCAGGTAACGAGAGGTGTTGTATACATCGTGAGAGTTATGATAGAAAATTTCCAAATTCATATCGGCCTTATAAATCATCCACTACTCGAATTGAATCATCAAAGCATTTTGGAGTTGTGCCAATGACTGCAATTGAGTTGATCCCAATTTTTCTTGACCCGGTAAGTTTTTTGAACGGTTTCATGCTATAACAATTTAATTTACGAGTGATATTGTATACTTTGGGCTTAGGGTCATACCACTTTAATTAGAACATGTTAGTAATAGGGTCTTAGGTTTACTTTGTTATATATATAGCTCCGTCTCATATATTTAGCTGAGTTAAAATTGTGTGTGCTAGCCACTTTTTTGATAGATTTTTGAAAAGTAGACAATGTTTAAGAATTTATTGAAAATTGGTCGCTTTTGATGTGGCAAGACACCATGCGAATGTCATGGATTTCAAACATGACAAAGTCAGGAATCCAAGTTAGTGTTACGACTTTTTGAAATGTAGCACACTTACGTCATGGATTCAAAGTCGACTAGTTTTGAAAATTTTGAATTTTTTTCAACGACTTTAAATTTATAGTTATTTTTTAATAGGTCATTTTATTTTTTAATTTTCTCCCATGCAATATTTTGATTATGAAGAGTTTAAATGGAGCGATAGACATGACCAATGAGCATTTGAATAGAAACTCTAATTACTTGAAATTATTTTGAGGTGTAACTATTATTGTTTAATCATTAATTATATACTTAAAATGATTGATTTTGTATATGCAGATTAAATGGATGAACATGTTCCCCACTATAGTTAGAAAAGCTAGGAATATTGATGTTATTAATCCTGGGAATATTGAAGGCTCTATACAATTGGTAAATTATTAATTATTTTGAATTTTTCCCCCTAAATTCAAATAAATATTAAAATTGCTTCTTAAAATAATCTAATTGTTTTTTGGTTCTTGAAAACAGATGTATGAACAATTGCATATTTTATCTCCTTCAGTGGAAGCTAGAGAATTTTTCATCATACGCTGTTGTAGAAAACTTGATCAAACAACATGGATAATGTTGGATGTTTCATATGATTTATTCAAAGAGATTCAAACTCATGTACCTTCTTATGCTTGGAAGTTTCCTTCTGGTTGTGCAATCCAAGATATGGGCAATGGAGGAAGTATGGTAAGAATAATTTCTCTCTATATATTTTTTATTTAAAGAGGTAGCTTAATGTATTGACCTCCTTCCATACCGGGTTCAGGGAAGGGCAATACCATAGGGGCACACAACTTTATCCTGCATTTCCACGAGAGATTGTTTTCACAACTCAAACCATTGAAAGATATATCACTATTTACATGTAGCCTATTTTCAAAAAGATATGTTACATAAGTAAAAGTTTACATGTACCGATGCTTGTAACATGATGTCTATTTTTCTTCATATGATATAATTATAATCAAACCTATATTGATTCTCGATTTATCAAATTTTAAATCTTTATATTATGTTGTTCACGCTTCAAATATTTATCTTTGGACATGTCTTAGGGACTGATTAAAGTGTCCTCATTATTGGGACAGAAAATGATCTTTTTGTTACATGAATAACGTTGCACATTCCCGCGAACAATATTATAAGTTGTATTTATTGCATTATTTTCAATAACTATACTTTTTAACATATGCTATGAGAGTCGTCAGACCTATGAGTATTCTTAATTTAACAATGTTGAACCCCGACCCATATTATATTGTTCAAGCCCTAGATATTTAAATCTAAGCAAAAGCAGATGAATAGTTTTGTACTTTTACTGTCTTAAACAATTTTCACCTTATAACATACACTATTAAATATATGAATTTTCAACATATGTTCCAATCAAAAACATTTCCAATGATCCAACTAATTTTGCTTTCGTGATTTCTTTTTCTTGTAGGTTACGTGGATTGAACATGTTCAAGTAGATGAAAAAAAACACTTTAATGGTATCTTTAAAGACATGTTGTGTGGTCATCAAACATATGGAGCTGAAAGATGGATTGTTACACTTCAAAGGATGTCTGAGAGATATAATTTTGCAATGGGTGCAACATGTCCTACTAAGCATGATCTCAAAGGAGGTTCGATTTTATATCTCCTTCTTTATATATTTATGATTTCAAATTTTAATACATTAAGATAAGATAAGGATCTATGTAAAAAAAAATTGTCACCTCAAAGCGGCTTGAATTAAAAAGACAAAATCTTGATGGAGCTCAAATCCATCTCTTTTTCTTTGTTTATTTGAAATATTGCCTTCTTTTTAAAAGTTTTCTTTTTCTTCAAAAGTGTGATTGGTGTGAAAGAATTTTTTTTAAGAGAAAAATAAGTTTTTTTTTATGTTTGATTAGAGAAAATTTTTTCCAACTAAAGGGTTTGAAAATTGATCATCTCTTTTAATTTTGGGTAAAAGATATTTTTCTTGTAATTATCTCAATTTTTAACTCGAAACATGTCCTTAAAGTTTTGTTTTTTTAAGGATATCTTTGGTATAATGGTTTTTTTTTTAAAAATATCAGTCATTTCTAGAGAAAATATTTTTCTACCAAAGAAACGGGAAAAATGATGTCTTTGCACATTTATTTTGGAGAAGTCATTTTTATTCATAATTATCTAATTTTTTTAACGTTATATCAACACTTTAACAATACTAGCACATTACTGTCATCTTTTAACACTCGAAAATATCATCAAAACACTATCTGGCTTGCTAATATTATTATCAAGGATCAATCTTCATTAAATGTTTCAAAATACTCTTTTTTTTCAAAATAAATTATTCTCTAAAAATTGACTTCTGTCACACTAAGCACGCCCAATTGATAAGTCCATATTAATTTTTTTTTCCAGTGGTTTATGATATTCCAAAAGAGGTGAAAAATTTGATGAATCTGTCTCAAAGGATGGTGAAGAGTTTTTGTGAAATCCTAAACATGACAGATAAATTAGATTTTCCAACTTCATCACAATTGAATAGTGGAGATAGGGTTTCTATAAGAAAAAATATAGAAATTACCCAACCACAAGGCTTCATTGCCAGTGCTGCTACTTCTCTATGGCTTCCCCTTTCATTTGAAACTATTTTTAATTTCCTCAAAGATGACAATACAAGATGTCAGGTATGTATCAAACCTTCTTTATAATAGCGTGGTTTGTTCAGATATTTATTTTAGTTGTTCAATACAAATTTTGTTATAGAGAACATGTTAATATAACATAATATTAATATCGGTTACGTTCCAAATAAAGTTAAATGTTATAGTGAAATGTTGTTGTTAACCATAGGTCTGTCGGTATGCATCTTTGCGCCGTATATACAATTTTAATGCAATGAACCAAACGTCCTATAGAAAATATTTTTGTAATATCCATCCCTTTATAACTTATTTAATTTCTAACCAAACGACCCCTAAAAGTACCCTTATGGATTAACTTCTTCAATCCCTGTGTTGATTTTAATGTGAAACTTGCAAAAATTTCAATAAATATGATAATCGGAACTCATTTTTTAAAATTAGAATAAGTTCAGTGTTAAAAATCTTTGAAACCATTAAGATGAAGTCCTCAATTCTATTGATATTTTAATATTGGACTCGTTATCTACATGTTCAAGTGTTAGCATTAATTGTGCATGATTTATTTTATTTTATTATATGGTCTTACAATACTCATCTTACGAACTAATTTTTCAGGATCAAGTAATGAGTTTGTTTATCATCTGATTTTGGTTTTCATTTTTTCTTATTAGTGGGATGTTTTGTGCGGTGAAAATAATGTTATTGAGAAAGATAAAGTACAAACAGGAACTTCTCTAGAAAATAATATTACAATCATTCAGGTATTTGTCAAATTTATTTATTTATTTATAATTTACTATTTTCTTTTTTAACTATTAGGTAATGATATTTCACTATATCTGAAGAATAAAATAAATGTACTTATGATTTGTATTCACATGTAAAAATATCAAAATTTCTAACTTGTATCTCCCCCCTCCCCCCACACTTTATTTTTTTAATCTATGGTTATTAAATTAAAAGACATTTTTTGGGGTCCAATTTCACTTTTGAGTTGTAGTAAATTAAACACAGGAAAACAAGACCATCTTTTGATGCGTTTAATTTATACACTTGCAATTTGAAAATCTTCTTCACATTATCATAACTTAGCCTATTATAGAAAGTCTTCATTTGTCATATTTTCTGGATTAATAATTACACTTGATTTTCTTTCTTTTTATTTTTTAGGTGAACTAATTCTGATAAATACATATGACTATAAAAGGGACAAGAATTGATTATGAAATTCATCGCTTATATTTAACAAATTAGCTATAGTTAACAACATTATTTGAAAATACATTATTCGATGGAATTAGAGATGAATTTTTTGTTGTTTAGCGTAAAAAATTGTCCCTCAGAAATTCTTGGTTCTTCTTAGTGCTTACACTATTTTTCCTTAAATTGTTGTAATGTATGCAGCCTTATATGTCAATAGAGAACAACATGTTAGTTCTTCAAGAGTCAAACATCGATGACATGGGAGCCTTTTTAATCTATGGAACCATTGATTTATCAACATACAATTCAATTGTCAATGGAAGTGATGCAAAAGAAATTGCTATTTTGCCCTCAGGTATCATGATAAGTCATGATGGTCGCCTCGGCTCAGATAGGAACAATAATGGAAATGTGCAAAATGGTTCAATCTTGACAGTGGCTTTGCAAAAATTAATTTGTGCCGATAATAATTTAATCTCTCAACACCAACAAATGGAGGCAGTGACTTATATTCATAACCTTTTGAGCTCTATAGTTTTAAAAATCAAAGCAACATTATGTTACTCTGATTAAATATTATGATGGTTTAATTTGATGTTGTTATTTTATTTTATTGGAGATTTTAAAACTTAGACAAATTAATATGTTTGAAGATTGATGTATTCCCTTTTTTATGACATATGAAAATTTCAAGATCGTGAGATATGTCATTGCTATTATTTTTTATATTGATAGACAAAATTTTGAAACTATTTATTTGTTTGATTATATAAGTTTTAGTCTCTTTGGCCAAAGTATCAAAGCGCTTAGAATTGTGTGATTTTGAAAAATATTTTTAAAAAGGTAGATATTTGTCTTTAGGTCATGAATTTCCTAAAACACCTTTTCTGGTAATTATGTTTGTCCTTTGTCATGTAACAATTTCAAGCGCTTCTGATTTTGCAAGACAAATCTAATGGAGTTTTATATATATATATATAAATTTTGGTAACGTACCTTGCACGTTTGACTTCTATTACTGTATAAAATTTATATAGGCCTAACTCATGTATAGAAAACATTTGTAATATCAATTTCCAGATAACTTAAAAACAATAAGATATACATATCATCATATGCATACAAAATGAAAAAGTTTAAACAAAGCAATCTATTAATAAGAATAAGAAAGAATAATCGATAAATTAAAAATTATATAAGAATTATAAGATGATAAAATACAAAAGACGAGTGGACTAACATTTTATGTCCAATTTATAAAGGAAGAAATTGTGTACTTCAAAAAGTTGAGAATATGAAAGTAATAAAGAGAAAAAAAGATAAATTTACCTGATTTTGTAACTGAATATGGTTGTATTAACAATCATAATTAATGTGTGCCTAATTATGCCATTCAGTTGGTTGGTGGAATTTTCAGTTAGTTAGTGATGTCATAGTCGGTTAGTAAACTGATTAGTTAATTAGATATTTTTTTCTCTTTCTTCATGCTAGTTGTTAAATTCACACATGTATATAAGTACTCTATGGGTGATCAATGAAAGGAGTGAGTTTTCATTCTACCATATCAAAAGTTTTTCTGTGTAATTTTTTTTCTCAACTCCCAGCTATGGCTTCCATGGTATCAGCCATGATTGAGTTCTCACCATTTGTGTAAACTTTTATATGGTATTAGAGTAAGGTTAGTCGATCTGTTCTTCGTCTTCTGTTGAATACATTGCTACTTGAATCGCCATTTTGACTAATACGAACTTTTGAGCTTTCTATATCAAAGCTCAAGTTTCCTTTTCTATACTGGTCATCTCTAGATCTTGGTTAGATCATAGATTTATTTTTGTCAAATAATTCACGATCAATTTATTGAGTATGTCCATGGTTGTCGACGATAACACATCCACTTCAAAGGGAACTAACACCTCTAGAAATGATACTAGTTTTGCTCTATATGTGCATCCCTCAGATAGCCCATGGATGATGCTTGTTCCTGTTCAATTTTATGGAGCGGGATATCGATCCTGGAGAAGAGGATTCATGCGAGCTCCATTGGTGAAAAACAAATTGGGCTTCATCGATTAGAAGTTGTGAGAAGCCAAATGCAAATTCACCTCAATTGCGCCAATGGCAAAGGTGTGATGACATGGTAACATCTAAGATTTTGAATTCATTGATTAAGGAGATCTCAGACAGTGTGGAGTATGTGAATGATTTTGTTGAACTTTGGAAGGAATTAGTAGATAGATACAATCAAACCAATGGGGAAAAATTATACCAGATAATCAATGACCTCACACAAGGAGTGTAGGATGTCACTGTCTACTATACAAGGATGAAAAGGTTGTGGGAGAAATTGAACACTTTGAGTGTGAAAAATAAATGTAGTTGTGTGTGTGGTGCCAAGAATGGTATGCATAAGGCAGAACAAGATAGACGTTTGATCCAGTTTCTCATGGGACTAAATGAAGTATACACAGTAGTGAGAGGAAAAATTCTCATGATGAATCCACTCTCTTCCATGGGACAAATTTTCTCCTTGTTGATTCAGGAAGAGAAACAAAGAGAATTCAGACCCATATATTCAATCTCTTTGAATGCAAATGTTCTTGACAACAAAGGTCATTTAGGAAGGACTTCCAGAACAAACTATCAAGGAAATAACTAAGCAGGTGGTAGTAGCAGTTCAGGATTAAACTATTATTTAGGCAGCAGTAACAGTTCAGGAGGAAACTACTATTCAGGCAACAGTAGTAGTAAAAATGCTATAGTGTATGACTATTGTAAGAGGACAGTACACACTAGGGATAAGTTTTACAAGTTACGTAGGTATACTCAAGGCAACAACAATCACAATTACAAGTCAAGGAACTACAATGATGGTCAGAACTTTAGGCAACAAAGCTCAAACATCAAAGGAAAAAGAGTGGTGGCAAATGTGCATGGTGCTGCAAATGGCATGATGTCTTCTCGTGGAGAGGAACAACCACAAGGTTACAATCATCCAAGTGCTGGCTTTACTCTCACGCCTCAATTTCCATTAAGACGGACTGATACCCGATGCCCTAAAGGCCCGAGAGAACCAACATAGCTAATAATATTTCCCCCATCTCTCTAGTATGTCGAATTACTTCATTATATGTTTATTACTCCACTATTGTGTTATTATCCTCGTATTTGCTAGTATAGGAATGGAGTTTGCAATAACAAGTCTGGTGAATTCTCCTCTTAGTCAATTGAAGTCAATTGTATCATTTAAGCTCATAAGAACTCCATTGATGTTACATAGCTCCTTATGTCATTGTCTTAAAGTTATTATTCTCATGTCTTCTACTACAAGTCCATAGTTCCAAATCTCAAAAATGATTATGACCACCAAAACAACAATCTTAAAGATTAAAGAAACTAAGTGAAACAATATGTATATTTATGAGTGGCAGCCCAGGGGAAAATGCCTAGCATGGGTCGATTTCAATTGGTATAGAAGGGTGGTAGCTCAGGGGAGAAAGCCTAGCATGGGCCGATCCTGATTTCATTAGTTATGAGGACAACATCCCAGGGGTTAATATATCGAGCATGGGTCATCCTCTTCTACCACTAATCAGCTAGTCATTTGTATCACATGCCTTACAAAGATTATGATGTACAGAAAAGTAAAGAAAAGAATGTAACGTGCATGATCCCATAAGAGTAAACAAATGTGGTCTTCTTTTATGATCTATGCACTTATATATTTATACTTGATTTAATATGATCCCTTCTTTTACATATGCTATTATATTATATATTAAGTACATTTTTTCATACTGAGGCCCTCGCAGGGGACGTTGCATTTCATGCTGCAGGCACATGTACTCCAACTAGTAGACCTCTTTAGTAGGAGCACATGTACTCAACTGCTATTGGTGAGGCTCCAGGTTGATTCGGGGCTTACCATGTCTTTGGCACCTATTTTGCTACTGTATGATAGTTAAGGGTAAGGTGGGGCCTTGTCATGCCCTAAACTAAAGGTTTCTATCTTTTAGAGGCTTTGTAGACTAATGTATATAGTTCAATTGCATCTTGTCTCTTAACAATTTGTGGCCTCAACAACCAAGTCTTGTATATAAGTTTTGGGTCTACTTGTGTTGGTTAGTATTTTTGCATGATATATGAACTTGTCACAACTTTAAAATTATCATAGTTATATGCACACGATGAGTTGATATCACATATTTCCTTGACGCCTCAATCTCCAGAAGATCATGGAGGGAAGTAGAACCTCGAGAACCCATGTTAATGCTACAGAGCAAGATTTAAAGAATGCGGTCTAATTATTGACTCACATAGTTGCTGGCCAAGGGCAAAGACGGTCCAAGTGTAGGTACTAGAGGTGAAGACAAGGTTACTAGTGTGCAGATACATGATTTTCTTAATTTGGACCCTCGATCATTCACCGGATTAGATCCTAATGAAGGCCCGCAAGAATTTATCGATCAAATCGAGTGGACTTTTGATGTTATGCATATATCACATAAACAATTAGTTGAGCTAGCAATATATAGATTAAAAGGGGTGGCCATTTTGTGGTACGAAGCATGGAAACAATCTAGGGGTACATGTGCACCCTCAATTATTTGGAAAGTGTTCAAAAAGAAGTTCCTTGACCATTATCTACCATTAGATATTTGGGAGGCCTGTGCAGATCAATTCTTAAATCTCCACCAAGGGAATATGAGCGTGAGGGAGTACAATCTCCAATTTAATTCCTTGTCCATGTACGCTCCTACTGTTGTAGCTACTATGGAGGATAGAGTTCATCAATATGTGGATAGGTTAGATTCGTATCAGGTTAGAGATTGTACCATTTCTTCATTGAATAAAGACATGGATATAACAAGAATGCAAACTTTTGCATAAAATTTGGAGGATCAAAGACAAAGAAGAAGAACCCAAGAGTCGGAAAGAGGGCGGTCCAAGAGAGTCAAATCCACGGGGTAGTTTATGTCATCCCAAGGTGAGTTTAGGCCTCGATTCTTTAATAGATCACCTAGGCCATCATCTTCCTACTCTATAGGTAGTGCCCCACCTTGGTTTCAAGAGTCTAAGGGGAATGAGTTTGGGCAAAGAGGTGAAAGCCAAGGTTCACGAACAGCGGGGCACCAAGAGCAGGGAAGTATGAGCCAATCAAGACATCCTCGACCATCTTGTAAACAATGTGGAAAAAATCATCTAGGTGCATGTCAGTTTGGGACAAATGCTTGTTATTGGTGTGGTACACCGGGTCATATGATGAGAAATTATCCTCATAGGGGCATGAGTGGTGTGGCACAACCTACTAGATCAGTTGTTGCATCATCATCATCATCACCTTCTTTAGGTAGGGGACAGATCCCTACTTGTTGTGGTAGAGGAACTAGGGGAGCAGCTAATTCTAGTGGAATTTAGAATCGCACATATGCTCTAAGGGATCGACAAAATTTGGAAGCTTCACCAGATATGGTTATAGGTACATTGTCCATCTTTTCACATATTGTATATGCATTAATTGATCTGGGGTCTACATTATCATATGTTACTCCATTGATTGCTGGGAAGTTCAAAAAAACACCAGAATTATTAGTGAAGCCATTTTAAGTGTCTAACCGATTGGTGGGTCTATTATAGCTAAAAGGTTTTATCGTAATTGCATTGTAATTGTTTGTGATCGTGATACATTGGCTAGATAGATTGCATGCTTACTACTTGATTACTATTTTGGTAAGATCAAGTAGTAGCTCAAATTGATTGGTTAGCTACTAATACTAGTCTTACAACTTATTTTATTGTAGATAATAAGAAGAGAAGGAGCTTACGTCATACTTTTTGAATTGTATAACAAGGTATGTAAGGCTATTCGATTCCATATTCCTTGGCATAAAATCTTATAATTGTGATTAATATCAATAAAGTGAGTTTTCTAAGTTCTATTCTTAGTAAAAGAAACATGGTGACAGTTTACGATCTCCAATATAGCTAATACTATTTCCCCCTCTCCCTAGTGTGTCGAATTACTTCATAATATGTTTATTACTCCACTATTGTGTAATTATCCTCCTATGTGCTAGTATAGGAATGGTGTGTGCAATAGCAAGTCTTATGAATTCTCCTCTTAGTCAATTGAAGTAAATTGTGCCATTTAAGCTCATAAGAAATCCATTGATGTTACATAGCTTCTTATGTCATTGTCACTGTCTTAAAGTTATTATTCCCATGTCTTCTACTACTGGTCTGTAGTTCCAAATATCAAAATGATTATGACCCCCAAACACTACAGAAAAAGTGTGAATTACATGGGGATTTTTCTAGGGATTAGTATGAAAATCCGCATGAAACATATTTTCCAGCAAATTTTTCTACTAATCCCCAGGAAAATCTCCATGTAATTCACCCTTTTCTTGTAGTGAAAACAACAATCTTAAAGAATAAAGAATCTAAGTGAAGAAATATGTATATTTATGGGTGTCAGCCCAGGGGAAACTGCCTAGCACGGGTCAATCCCAATTGGTATAGAAGGGTGGCAGCTCAGGGACGAAAGCCTCGCATGGGTTGATCCCAATTTCTGTAATTATGAGGACAACATCCCAAGGATTAATATACCTAGAATGGGCATCTTGTTCTACCAATGATCAACTGGTCATTTGTATCACATGCCTTAAAAAGATTATAAAGTACAGAAAAATAAAGGAAAGAATGTAACATACATGATCCCACAATAATAAACAAAGACAGTCTTCTGTTCTGATCTATGGACTTATATATTGATATTTCATTTGCGCCTTTGTTTTACGTGTGTTATTGCCTTACATATTCTGTACATTTTTTTCGTATTGACGTCGCTCGTGGGGGACACTACATTTCTTGCAGTAGGCACATGTACTCCAGCTATTAGACCTCTTTAGTAGGAGCACATGTAATCAACTTCTATTGGTGATGCTCTAGGTTGATTCGAGGCTTACCGAGTCTTTGGCACCTATTTTATACTATATGATAGTTAAGGGTAAGGTGGGGCCTTTCCCGCCCTAAACTAAGGTTTTCTATCTTTTAGAGGCTTTGTAGACTATTGTATATAGCGTCTTGTCTCTTAACAACTTGTAGCCTCAACGGCAAGTCTTGTAAATAAGTTTTGGGTCTACTTGTGTTGGTTGATGAGTCAGAGATTTGGACTCATTTAGGGGATTATTTATAATGATTTAGTGTCCTCAAATGCTTGTTTTGTGCCAATAACTGATGTAAAACCCTTGATTTCCAGGTATATGGATTGAGGAACAATACAAGGACACTAATGTGCAAAAAGGAATGAAGTAAGCTGAAAGAGTAAAGAAAAGGAAGCCTGGTGATCGCCAAGTCTACTTGGCAAGTCGCCAAATCGCTTCTTGACCGCCTAAAGTTCCAGTGTGCAAAGCTCTGAAGGAGAAAATCAAGTAGGTGAGAGAAAGGAGCAGTCGGAGGATTGCCGAGTGGTTCCGCGATGCAGTGTTGGATCTCCTAAATGTTACAGACCTTGAGGATGTTGAAGGCCAAGACAGAAAGGCGAAGAAATTGGCTAAAGGGCGCATCGCCGAGTGGATCGGCGATCCCGACTTACTGCGCCTAATGGCTCTTCGCAGCATATTTTTGGTGACTATAAATATATTTTTGAACATTTAGTTTAGCACCTAATATCTATCTATCTTAGCATATTTTAGATTACATGGAATTTTCAGTAGGAATTTTGAGTATTGAGACAATTTTTTCTTAGCTTTGAAGAATTGAGGTTTTTCACTTTTGAGAAATTGGAAGTGGGTCTTTGAGATTCTTCAATTTGGACCTTTGTAAAGATGAAATTAATCGTACTCAATTGATGGAAACACAATTTGGTAACAATTTCTATCTTTTTATGATATCTAGCTAAAACCCCAATTCTTGGGGTGTGATTATGGGATGATTTAGTTTATGGTATTGCTAATTGTTAGTTTAAATGTTGTTTAGAAGTGATTTCAATCATTAATTGTGGTTCAATTTAAGAATTGTAGTTGCAAATACTATTCTACCTTTGTGTTTTTGGCTTACTCGAGAGAGAGGTTTTAAAACCAAGATTATTGATTGATGGTCTGTGGGTATTGGGTTATCATGGGTTCAGCTCGAGAGAGTGAATCCTAAACCCTTTTCCACACATTTAGCTCGAGAGAGTGAATGGACTAAAGCATAAATTGTTCTTATTTTGCATGCTTGTCGATGTTCGATAGAAATCGACTTGATTCGGGATAAATTATTTGAGAGAAAGTTTACCTCCTCTATAGCCTAGATTATTCACTAATTTAAAGCTATTTGCTAACAGTTACAATTAGCCATTTGTCTACATTAGCCTATAATCGAATCACATCCCAAGAACCCATCTCATTATTGTTATTTTTGTATTGTTTTGCTGCTGTTATAGTTGATAATTAAAACCAAAACATCCTTATTTGACATTCGTGTCACCTTCTGATTTGAATTATGATTTTATTCATAAATGTCTATTCCTATGGTTGATTTGAGCATATTCACACTTGACTCTTGAATCTTAAACACGTACCACTCTCTGTGGGATTCGACCCCAATTCATTTAGTTGAGTTATTATATTGACTAACAATAGTTGATGCTTAGAACTGGATTCAGTGTCTTTGAAATGTTATCAATCAAAATGGCGCCGTTGCCGGGGAGTGGTGTTGGTTAAGATTCTTTAGTTAAGTTGAATTTTATTCTTGTTATTTATAGATGAATCTACTTACTTCAGTTTTGGTTTGTGTTGCTGTTTTGAACAGAAGAAATGAGTGTAAAGGGAAGCAATGGTAGCCAAGTGGGCCACCAAGATGACATCGGAAACCTCAACAATGTCAATGAGCCTAATGTCAGTAACCCTCATCTAATGGGTGGAATTGGTGTCATTCGCTTGCCTCCGGCTGAAGCGAACGTTGTGTTCCACATTACAAGTACTATGTTGCAGTTCTTGCAATTGAAAGTGCTGTTTGGTGGGTTGACTCATGAGGATCCCCGTGAGCATATTAGAAACTTTGTTGATATATGCGAGTCGTTCTCCTTCATGAACATATCCCAAGAGTCGGTCCGGTTGAGGTTGTTCCTATTTTCTTTAATGGGAGAAGCATGTAAGTGGCTGGTTGAATTGCCATGAGACTCAATCACTTCATGGAAAGAGCTTGTCACTGCATTTCAAGTGCGATTTTTCCCTCCTTCGAAGATGATGACACTTCGGTATAGCATTCAAAACTTCAAGCGTTTGGAGGGTGAGCCAATTCATGATACTTGGCTACGATTCAAGAAGTTGGTGCTACGATTCCCAACTCATGGTTTACCCGACAATGTTTTGCTGCAATATTTTTACTGAAGCCTTGATTCGGTGAACAAGGGTGTAGCTGACCAACTTTCTCCGAGAGGTTTGATGCAACAACCTTACATTATAGCAGTCCAACTTTTAAATAGTATGACCACAATTAATCGGGCTTCGTACACCCGCGAAGATCAAGTCTCCCCTCTCACGTTGAAATTGACCAAGGAGCAGTTGGAGAAAGACCAAGAGAGGGACCAGAACATGGAAAATATCATGACACAACTTGAAATTTTGTCCAAAAATGTCATGGGAGTTGGTGCTAGAAGTGTCAATGATGTGGGTGTTGAGTGTGTTAACCCCAATGAGGCCAAGTTTGAAGCATTGTACAACGAAGAGGTGAATTTCTAGCCAACCAAGGAGGTGGTTATCATAAAAACTACCCGAGACAGGGTGGTAACCAAGGTTGGAGCACAGATGAAGGTTGGAAGGATCGTGATAGAGAGTGGAGGGATCGTAACCCTACTTGGAAAGAAAGAGATGGGGAGAAGGATAGATATGTTCCTCCCCACCAGCGCCAAAATCCCAAGGATTCCGAGGGTGGCCGATCTGAGGATATGTTGTCTCGTATTCTCAACAAGGTTGAGGGGTCGAACAAGATTTTGAAAGAGATGAAGGAAGATGTGTCGACCCTTAGCCAAACGGTTACCTCTCATTTCGTCTCTATCAAACAGTTGGAGACCTAGATGGGTCATATTTCATCTCATTTAAACCTGAGACAACAAGGGGGGTTGCCTAGTGACACTATGGCCAACCCCAAGAATGAAGTTTGAGTGAGGACTTGCGTCGTGCCACGACGTTAGCTAAGGCGCTGCTTGGGAGGCAACCCAAGTTTTCTTTTCTTTCTTTTTTATTTTGAAATAATGGTGTGTTGATTGTGTAGGTTAAAGTGTGGAATATGTTTGAAAAGTGCAGATTGGCAAGCAAAATGTCCAGTTGGCAACTCACCGAACAGGTCGGCGAGCCCGACTTGGACTGCCGTTGGACTCAGGAAATTCTAAGGTTGGAGTCTGTAAAACTCAACGAGCCCAGGAGAAAATTGGTGTGTCACCGAACAGGTTGGGGATCACGACTTTGTCTGCCGTTTGGACCCCAACATTAACTGGAGGCCTGTAAAACTCGACGAGGTAATTTCCCACTCGGCGTGTCGCTGAGTGGGTCAGCGAGCAAAAACTAATGTCGTCGAATGGGTGAGAACTACACGGTTTTAAAGGCCAAAGGTTTAAACTTTCAAACTCTTTCACATTCCCTTACTTTTTAACTTCCCAAACTTACACCCGCACTATATTTTCTCGTATTTTTGCATTATTATCACTTTTTAGTCATCGATTGTGTGTTCGGAATTGAGTTTCTTTGCCGCCTAGCTTTTTAAAGTATTTATTCGACATTAAAGGTTGGTTTTCCAAACCCCGAACTCATATTTAGTAACTTTTACTGATTTGCAACTGTTGTTTATCTTAATGATGTGTGCTGGGCCTCTCTGATCTGTAATTGTGTGTTTGTGTGCCTATTTTAATTTGAATATCATGCCTAAAATGCCATATTGTTGATTTCCTGAAATTTCGTGCTTAAAATTGATCAAAATCTTATTGGGTTGTGTTTTGTTATTGTTGGGTCTAGTCGGGTGAATTTTGAGTAATCCATATTTGTGCCAAATGACGTGCTTTGCCCAATGATGGAGCAGTTGACGTCATTCTTAAGGGCTAAAGTTGTCAAATGGCCAAATTTGGCCAAACCGGGAGAAGTTTGAGTATCTCGGGGGGCATGGGTCATATGGGCCTAAACTTAATTGAACTAGTATGTGCTTTGATTTTGTTTTCAGGGGATGCGGGGTTGAATTTGGAAGATGGGATTGAAAGTAGGAACGTTGGGCAGTTTGGCGAGCTGGGTCGAGCTTGCCGAACCACTCGGCGGTTAGCCGAATCCCCCTATTTCACCTTTAATTTCAAGCATTTGTTAAGTTTGGGTACTGTAACTTTCGGTGAGAAGCCTAAGTTCGCCGAGTGAACTGACGACTCGTCGAAAGTCTTTCTTGATCGCCCTTTTTGTGCCCCTAACCCTTAAAATACACTGCAACTTTCGGCGGGCTTGTCCTTGCTCACCAAATGCTGTCGGCAATTCGCCGAAAGGTTCCTCCCATCGCCGACATGCCAATTTTTCTGAGAAATTTTGAGCCAATCCTTTCGACGAGCCTGATTTGGCTCGCCAAAGCTATTCGGCAACTCGCCGAACCGTTCGGCGAGTCTGTCTGCAACTATTTTTCTGCAACTTTTTTTGCAATGAATCTAACTTTTTTTGATATTTTTTCAGATATGGCTAGAACCAATCTCGACATGCCGCCTCGTAAAAGAGCACGGGGTGTAATGATAAATGAGGGGGGGGCAATCCTCATAAAAAGAGCAAGACGACACCTCCCAAGGGAGGCTAAGACAAAGGCAAGAGGCCCGTATCTGAGACCCTTGAGCACAATTTCGACAGGGAAAGATCTGAACTCTCCGAGCCAGAAAATGACCAGCACCTATAGTCTAGGCGAGCGGAGATCCGTGCTAGGTCTCACCCAGACTCATCTAGAGCTCCATCAGCCACTCCTCCTACAATTGATACAGTGCCAGCTCCGGCACCACCTGTGGCCCCAGTGCCACCAGTATAGATTCCTCCTCTCAGGCTACTCAACAAATTAAAAGCTGATGGGTTGCAGACAATTCTTAAGGAGAAACTTCTATCCACAGAGGGCTTAGTGGGTAAATATTCCAATGTGAGGGACACCCTCCAGTTTCACCGATTCGAGTAGTTCACCAAACCCCGAGGCACCTATATTCCTACATGTGTCCGGCAGTTCTA
Organism: Solanum tuberosum; assembly: GCF_000226075.1. Lineage (NCBI taxonomy): Eukaryota > Viridiplantae > Streptophyta > Magnoliopsida > Solanales > Solanaceae > Solanum > Solanum tuberosum. The sequence goes on along the minus strand of NW_006239295.1, from coordinate 493,306 downwards.
CACAGCATACGGTGACTTGGTACCCAAGGGCAAGAAGAAGGCCAGTGCTTTTAGACCAGTGAAGTCTGTCATGGTCCGAGGAAAGTAAATAGGGTGTAACAGTGAGTACATTATTATTGTACTCGACAGGGCTCTAGGTGCTACACTTGCATATGAGGGCTTGCTTATTACTCATTCCCTAGATGATTTAAAGGGCTGGCTTGCACCATTTATTTCTAATACCACCCTGAGGTGGATCGAGGTAGGAGCCCCCATCGAGAAGAAGGACCTGCATATTACTGCTCGATACTGGTTCAGATTTATCAATAGCTCCATCATGCCTTCCCAGAACGAGTCCATCCTCTGGCATCCTAAGGCGGCCTACCTTGGGTTGATCATATCCAGGAGGAGCATTAACACGGGACTCCTTATAGAGCAGGAGATGGGCCAAACATCATCAGATATCTCTTCCATTCCTAGTGCTGATTACAGAGCTGTGACGGCGTGCTAGAGCTCCTCATGATGAAACGAGGGATATTGAGGTCACTCCCACATCCTCCACAGACATTTGGCGTATAGAGGCTGAGTACACTCGGGAAGAGGCTGATAGGAGGAAAGCAGCCTCGGTAGATACATCCCAGAGGTGGACATTGACCTATACCTGTAGAGGCACCTTTTCCTACTTCGGCCTCTGGGTTTTCAGGTACCTCCACTTCCTCCCAGACTCCTGGTACTTCTACTGCTCCCCAGCCGACCAAGATTACTCAGGCTATGCTCCTGAAGATGGGACACTTAGCACATTCTGCGGATGTGAGGGATACTCGATTGGAGGCTGCGGTACCATGGATGATTGAGAGTGTCATCCTAGCTGCACTAACTCTCCTATGAGCATCTATTGACACTCTCACAGTGAGAGTTGAGGCTTGTGAGAGTAGACAAGGGGAGACTTCGGAGGTGACAACTTTGAAAGCCGAGGTTGCAGATTTGAGGAAGGATGTGGACTACTTGAAGTCCACAGACTTCACTTCACTATTAGAGGCAGCGGATGATGTGGATTCCCCGATGACTTCTGAGATTCCTCCGGCCACCACCAGAGACGTACATCGGGATGATATAGCAGCTGATGAATCGAAGGCAGAGACCGATGAGGAGCATATTGAGGTGAGAGAGAAGAGCATATATGGAGACCTGCCAGACCTGGAGGAGACGATTGTACAGTCAGTGATTCAGACATCACTCACAGAGACACCTATGGCACTCCTTAGTGGATTGAGTGTCGTTGATGTGACTCTGGCCACTGATGCCCAAGTTCAGAGTGATGCACTGGGCACTGATACCCCGACAGATGGGGAGACTATGTAGACATGACTTTTTCTTTACCTCTCTCTCTGCCTTCTTTTATTCACTTTTGAATGTTTTATTACATTTGAGGACAAATTGCTTTTTGTTTGTGGTGGGGTGAGGTATTTCCATACCTACCTTTTGTGTTGATGATGTTCTTTGTATATATTGGGTTTTGTGTTATATATTGTGTTTTGGCACTGTGTTGTGGATGTTTGAGCTTGTGGCTCCTTGTTTTAATTGAAAATGGTTTTTGGACCTTTTTAAAAAAAAATTGCCACCTCTTGATTGTGTTTAATTGTGGTTGTTCTTGTGCAAATTTGTGTATCGGTTATGATCAATACTGATGACTTGAATGGTGCTCTTAATCGAACAAACATGAATGTGCTACGATGAGACCAAATAAAGTTACATAGATAATATGTGAACTTTTTGCATCTTGTTGTGACTAGCTGATTATCGAATTGAGTCTTTTGTGATGAACATTGCACACTAGCGAAAGTGTGGAGTCTTGTTTGACATTGGTGTCAATACCTTATGTGATGAGCTTACCGTGAACCATATGTGATGACACCTAGAATTTGCCCAGTTGGTCCGGTTGACTAAGTGATGCAAGCTCTTGAAATGATCATAGGCAATAATTTTTAAAGAGTGAAAAAATTTGACATTATACCTCTTTTGTGGCCTACCTTGTGAGTGTGTGAACTTTGCCTGAACACTCTTTAAGCCATAGCCTTTTTCTGGAAGAAACTTGATGCAAATGAGACCTCCATGTATCCCTTCACCCATAATCCTCATAAAGTGTGGTTTGTTTGAATAGCCAACTTAGGCCAAAAGCCTAAGTTGGGGGTGTGGTGAAAAGAGAAGGTAAATCAAGAAGAGTAAAGAAGTCCCCCTTGAATCATGGTTTTGAGAAAGATGGAACCCCTCCATACAAAAAAAAAAGATAGAGAAAACGAAAAGAAAAAGAAAAAAAATGAAAAAGTTGTGGAATAAAATTGTGAAAGTTGCAAAACAAATGGGGTGTTCAGTATTCCATGGAAAGTGAATAATGAGGTGAATTGTGAGCTTAAATGAGAATGATGAAGAAAAGGAAAGGAAGTGTTGTTCATACCACATTTCATGAGGATAAGCAGCCACTGAGCCTAAATGATCATACCTTTACACTCAACCTCGTTACAAGCCTTGAAAAGACCTTTTTGATCTTAAGTGAGGTGAAACAAGTATTGGTTGGAAAATAAGGGCAAACATATGGGTGGAGTCATGCATGTGTTCATCTTTGTGAGTGTGGGAGTTGTTTGTGATTTCAGAGCTATAACGTGTTGAACAATTGTGTGAATACAGAATCATTCTTTCTGTGAGGGCATTTGAGTACCTTTGTTGAGCTTGAACTTGCAGTTTGAAGCAAGTATTGTGAACTTGAGAATCTTTGATAATGGTGAGTCACAACTTGAATCTTTGAGTGCACAATTGATCCTTGCATAAGTAAGTTGAGTCTTATTGTGTGCATTCATGATTGAGTCTTGTGTAGCACTGTTTGAGACATCCCTTTTGAACTGCTGAACTTGAGTTTTACTTCAGGACAAAGCAAAAAGTTTAAGTTGGGGGTGTTGATGAGTCCGAGATTTGGACTCATTTAGGGGTTTATTTATAATGATTTAGTGTCTTCAAATGCTTTTTTTGTGCCAATAACTTATGTAAAATAATTTCATAAGTTCATGGTACTCACAATTATGTTCCTCTTGTGTGTGCTTCTACTTCCAATAATGTTGATGTTTTGTTTGATCATAATTCTTGTAAGAATGTTGGAGATAATGTAGACTTGTTGTGACACAATAAACTTGGCCATGTACCTTTTGTTAAAATGAAAAGCATCACTACACTACCAGCCACCTTCTCTCTGAAACAACTTTTTTCCTGCAGCATTTGTCCATTGGCAAGACAAGAGAGATTACCTTTTAGTCACGCTACCAGCCAAACCAAATCCATTTTTGAGTTACTTCACATTGACTTATGGGGACCATATCATGTGTCCACCTATTACAATTACAAATACTTTATTACACTGGTAGATGACTACAATAGGTCCACTTGGATACACCTTTTAAGTACCAAAAGCAATGCCTTACATGTTCTGAAAAATTTCATAAATATGGTGGAGAATCAATTCAATACCACAGTAAAAAATGTCAGGTCAGAAAATGGCCTGGAATTTACTAGCAATGAGGCACACCATTTCTTTTTAACCAAAGGCATCATTCATAAAAAAACATGTCCGTACACACCACAATAAAATAGTGTGGTAGAAAGAAAACATAAGTACATGCTAGAAAAAGTCATAACACTTTTGTTTCAATCTAAACTAACTCTAAGGTATTGAGGAGAATGTGTTGTAGTAGCTACTCATCTCATAAATAGACTTCCCTTAAGCCATCTGAAAAATAAATGTCCCTATGAGCTGTTGTATAAAAGAAAACCAAACTATAACAGTCTTAGATCTTTTGGATGCCTTTGCTATCCCACTGTGCCTAAAGTACTCATAGATAAACTTGAACCAAGAACCACCCCACATCTTTTAAGGATATCCCTTTGGAATAAAAGGTTACAAGGTAGTGAGTCTAGCTAAAAAGAGGATACATGTCTCTAGAGATGTGGTCTTTCATGAACATGTCTTCCCTTTCACTTTGTCATATGAAAATAGCACTTTTCCTTCTATTCTTAAGTATACTTCTTCTACTGATGATTATACTGAATTAGTCTCATGTGATAATTCTGTAAATGATCATAACAATGTGACCGATACAACTTCTACTCTTTTACCTAACCACAACACTGAACACCACAATCCACAACCACCTCTTACACTTACCATTACATCTCCAACACCACAACCTATTCCTCCCACAGTAGTGCAGAGAAGATCCCATAAAGAAAACAAATTTCCACAACACCTAAAAGATTACATTGTTTCCATTCCTAGCCTAAAGACTACCAACACATACACACAAAATTGTCCTAATGCCAACCTTTCCCTTACTACTCTATTTACCAAACACCACCATGTGTCTTCTGATGTCATTGCATCTAACAATCAAGCTCTTGTTGAGAATATTTTTCATGATAGTGAGCCATCATCATATGAGGAGGCATCTCTAAGTCTTGCATGGAAGAAAGCCACGACACAAGAATTGGAGGCATTATATACTAACAACACTTGGGACCTTGTAAGCTTACTAGCAGACAAACAAGCAATTGGATGTTGATTGGTGTACATAGTCAAGCACAGAGCAGATGACAACATAAAAAGGTTTACGGTCAGATTAGCAGTCAAATGATATACACAATAGGATGGAATAGAATATACTAAGACTTACTCACCTGTAGTCAAGATGACCACTATGAGAACCTTAGTGACATGTGCTGTGAAGAGAGGGTGGGGTATGATAACGCTCCACTATACTTCATCCAATCCTAAGTGTAGGCGGTCGCTGACAAGTATAAACCCAACTAAGAGTTGGGGTCGATCCCACAGGGAGTGAAATGGGAAAGAATTCAATTAAGAAGTAAAAATGTGTCCTAATCGTTTGTAGAAGTAAAGATTTCGCAGCATTCAAACAAATCACATAGTTTCAACAATTAATATCAAATGGGGGATTTGTTAACTAATTTAAGACAAAAAAATACTTAACACGGGAAGTTAACAAGTAGAGATTGGATCTTAGGAGTTTGATCAATCGATTGCTAATTTCGTGTAATGGGTGATTACTAGTTGCTTAAAGTTGTTGAATTTCAATGGGTAGGCTAGGTTTTGAATACAATAGTCATTTCTCAATCTACTATTGTGCTTCAAGTGAGTTCTCTCGAACCTCAACAAGCAAAACACATCCAAACAACCCAATTCCTTAATTAACTCTCTCTTTCAAGTTGAATTTGTAAAGACGCAATCAAATCCACTTTCTCAAGCTAGATTTTAAAGACGCAATCAATACAACTATCAATCAATCATTCTACTCTATTACCTCTTTCTCAAGCAAACATAGAGAACTAAGCTAGAATTGAATTTGCAACTTCAATATCTCAATTACAACATGAACAATTAATTGAACCTACTTCAAAACAACATTAAAATCATCAACTAAAAACACCAATTAGCTAATTAACACATTTAACTACATAATCACACCCCTCAGATATGTGGTTTTAACTAAGCATAGTGAAAAGCAAGAAATTGTTACCAACAAAGTTTTCCATCTGATTTGCTAACGATTTGCAATCCTCAAATATTGAAATCCAAGCTAAACTTACAATCTCTGAATCTCAATCCCAAACTCTTCTAAAATTGTAAAGACAATGTTCTAGAATGTAAAAACTCTCTAAAACCCAGAAGTAAAAAGTGTAGGAACTCTCTCTCTTCTTTCAAAAATTGTAATTATACGTTTCCAAAATTTCCGCACGGAATCAACTTGGCGAAATAAGTCACGATCGCCGACCAGTTCGGTGATCCGCCGAGTTGCTCCTCTTCTTGCCTTTTGGCTTGACTCCTTCATCAAATTATTCTACAACTTTTGGTGAGCTTGATCACTATCGCCTATCCTTCGGCGACATGCCGAATTTCTCATTTGCTTGACAAGTTGGTTTTGTCCATGGGTAGTTTGCGAGCTGGAAGCCTTACTCAACTTCTTTTTTCTTCAACTTTTTTAATTTTTTCGTTCCTTTTTGCATCATAATGTCCTTGCCTCACTCAAAAGCCTTTATTGCTACATATCAACATAATAACATTAGTTATGAGCATAAAATAGGTATTGAGGACACTAAATCCTTTAATAATAAGCCGTAAATGAATCGAAATCCCGACTCATCAAAACCCCCCAACTTTTACTTTTGCTTGCCCTCAAGTAAAACATAAGATCAATCAGGCCAATAGAAATGTCTACAAATAGTGCTACTTGAGACTCAACATTAATGCACACGAGGTTCAATCTATACATGCAATGTTCAATTGTGCACTAAAAGTTTCAAACTATGACTAGCCATCATCAATTAGAGTTCAAGCTCACAATGCTCATTTCAAATGCAAATCCATGCTCAACAAGAGTATTCGAATGGCCTCACACCAAGAATGATTCCATGCTCTCACAAAGTCAATCAAATATTAAATTTCAGGAATCAAATCAACTCTCACGCTCTCAATGATAAACACATGCATGATTTTACCCATAGGCATGCCCGTATTTTCTGATCAACACATCATTCGGCATATGCAGGATCACAAAGGTCTTTCAAGGCTTGTAACTTGGTTGAGGGTAAAGGTATGATCATTTTGGCTTAGTGACTTCCACCTTCATGAAGTATGGCTCAAATTTCACTTATTTTCCTTTTCTCTCATTCTTTTCATCTTCACAACTCATCTTTGGTATATTCAAGCGCATAAAATTTTTGGTATAGCTCATCGGACACCCCTTTTGTTTTCACAATGCAGAATTAACACAAGTTTTCATTACTTTTCTCTTGTTGCTTTTCTTTCTCTTTTTTTTTTATGGAGAGGTTCCATCTTTTTCTTCAGCACAAGTTTTCAAGGATGGATTTTACTAACTTCTTGCTCAATTTCATTCCTCATTCTTACCACACCCCCAACTTAGGCTTTTCGCCTAAGTTGGCTATTCAAACAGACCAATACTTTAAAAAGATTTTAGGTGGGGAGGACAGGGCTATTTGTGTTCATGTTTCTTCCAAAGAAAATGTTAAGCTCAAATGGTGCCAAGCTAGGTTCACACACTCACAACGTGGTCACACAAAAGGTATAGCAATTAGGTTCACTCTCAAAGATTTGTGCCTAAGGTCATTTCCATCATTCACCCAAAAATGGCCAATTGGACTAACAGAGCAAGTTCTAGATATCACCATCCACATATTTCAGGTAAAACTTACCACACAAGGCATTCAACACAATCATCAATCATGACTCTACAAGTTAAGCTCGCGTGCAACGGTCATTTTAAAAACTCATCGTGACAAATCAGCTAGTCACAATGAGATGCTAAGAGTTCACACAAGACTTATGCAACTCAAATTTCCTCGTTGGACTAGTACAACATAATGTTCATTAAGAGCACTATTCAAGTCATCAATATTGGTCACAATCGACACTCAAATGTACAAGAGAACATCCACAATATTCAAAAATCATGTGATCAGGAGATGGATCAATGAGATTTAAAACCCACATTCACCATTTAAACCATAACGAATGAGAAGATTCAGACACAAATAGTAGCACCAAAATAGTAAAAACAAACAAACATCCAAAATAAAACAAAATACAACCCAAAAGGGATAGGTATCAAGATACGTACACCCCACCAAAAGAACTAAATAGTGTCCTCAATGTAAAAGAAAATAAATGTCTCAAAAGTAAATAAAAGTGCAAATAAGCCTGAGGTGAACTCTGTGTAGCTGGCGTGGGCATCAATGCCCAACTCATCTCCTACACTTGATGGCTATACAAAGATCCCCTGCGTGGGCTTAGACCCACTCGAGCAAATCATGGATGTGTCACACAAAGAAGCCTCCGTCACCATCTGGACCATAGCACCCTCCAAGTCCTGGAGACTATCATACATAGCCTCATCATGAGCCTATAGCTCCTCTTTATCTGTCTCATTTGCATCGATCTCCCCATCATCCTCAACTGCAGCTATTTAGTCACGGGAGCCGCAGGAATCTCATAAATAATAGAAATATCAAAACATGGTGCCTCAGGAATATCAACTCCACCCCATAGCATAGAGATGTATGTGGACTTCAGCTCATCCACATCACGTCAGAGTCCAACAATATCAGTCTTCAAGGCTGTCAAATCGGTGGCTTGTCGGTCACTCCGCTCACATGCCTCCATCCTAGCATTCAGGGCATCTAAAGTTTTTCCATAGGCCATGATCAACTCGCTATGTCCCTATAACTCCTCCCGAATGGGAGCAAGTGCAGCCTCAATAGCTTTCTTGATCATAGAGGGAACAACTGCCTCAACTCTAGAAGTGTGCACATCAACCGAATGGGTGAGGTGGCCCATTTAATATAACATGGACTATGTCAATAGGGGACGGGAGACAACAACAACCACTACAAGAAAACACTCGATTTATGGGGGTTATTTTGTCAATTTAGGGCGGTTTAGGGACTCCACAAATTGAATTGTGGAGGTTTCTAAAAATGCTACAATTACCCTTGCCACGAGCATATTTGTGGCGGTTTTAATTGACCTCCACGACATCCTCCACAAAATGACTATTTAATTTGTGGATGTTTTCTAATTTCATTTTGTGATGGTTTAAAACCTTCACAATATAATCTCACGCTTTTAAAAATTAAATTTGTATGGATTTAAAATAAATATTGTGATATGAAATCAAATTTTCCTTAATTTGATTTGTGGAGTCTTACAAAATTATTATCATCTTAATAATAAATATGGGTAACATCAAGTCTTCAAAATAATATGAATAAATAGTTTTACTAAATAACACATTCAATAAAAATCAAATTTCACTAAACAAACTCATATTAATAAGCTTTACAAGTTTAAATTAATATAAATTAAAGTAATACAAACTTGTGAATAATAACTTAGACAATATAATTTTAAAGGAGACAACCAATAAACATTAAAAAAAAATCATAGCATTTGTTTGGTGAATTGAGTTGTTGTCATCCACTCTTTTATTCACGGGTGAAGCAAGCTGAACATCCTTATCAAGCTGCAACAATGAAAATCAAGAACCTCATACATAATTAGTTAAACATATATTTATACACATATATCTTTGTACATTTTGATAAAGAAAAAATTAGGCTTACCAAAATTCAATTAAACATAGAATATGAAGGACATAATAATGTGATGAGAATACAAACTTTTTCTGAAATATATTAGACATTAATGCATTATGTTTCACAACTAGCAAAATATAAAATGCCTATAGATTAAATAATAATAATAATAATAATAATAGCATATATTTAAAATTCGAATGTGAATTACCAATCTCATAGAGCAGAGAATTACCATCTATCCCACTTCGCAAAACCTACAAAACAAAAAGTAATTAGAAAAAATAGCATTCACAAAATAATTGAACCAAATAATGGGTAAAAGTGAGAAGGGAGAAGGAGGGTTATGTAATGAATGAGTTGTGGGGGGAATATATCTCTAGTTAGAATGTAGTACGTGGGAAGGGGATGTAGGAAGTGGTGGAGGTGGTTATTTAATTGAGGATGTGGGAACAAGCTTTTCTTTTTTATTTTTTTATTTTTTATATTAACTAATAACTATTGATTAAAATGTTTTATCTTAATAAATCAACTAGTATTACAAGAGGTTAGATAAAATTTGAATGCAAATTAATAAACAAAAAATAAATATGATTATTGATTTTGCATATATATATATATAATTTCTAAAAGTAACAAATTCAATTTTTCTGGGGTTGATAATCGCCACAAATTATACTAACTTGTGGCATTTTTCTAACCCTTATAATAAAACCACCAGAAAAAGGTTTATATTGTGGGAGTTAGAATAAAACGTCACAAAATGAATTAATAGTGGGGTTTCTTAAAACTCTCACAAATTAACCGCCATAAATTGAGCCATTTTTTGTAGTGAGCAAGTAGCAGGGATGGAAGATCTAGGCATACCTATCGGCTCACCAGCCAGAGTAGGAAGAGTCGTATCAGTCTCCATAGCCTCTAAATCGACAGTTAGGGATGTATCCATCGGTGTTCTCCTCCTCCACTTAGACTCATCCTTTATATACTCGACCTCAATCCTCCTGAAGTCAGAAGATGAGGCAGGAGTCACCTCAACATCGGTCTTCGCCAAAAATGGCACTCCAGCCTAGCGACACAGATTAATGGTGAGAACCAGAAAAGGCAACGAGGTCTGACTCTATTTGGCCCTCATCGCCATCTCCTGAGCAATAATGGAACCCAAGTTTAGCCTCTCCTGATCAATAATGCACCCTAGAAGTGCATCATTTGGATGCCGAACGATGGACTCATTTTGGGACGGCATCAAGGTGCTGCTAATGAAAGCGAACCAATACCTAGCAGCCACATTCAAATCTCTCTTTTCAATCGAGACCCCGACTCTATCCATAGGGGTGTAGCATCAGAAAGAAATAGGGCCAACCACCCCTCCAAGTGATCTAACGACTTGGTCTTGATCTGAGTAGTCAAAGTGTAGATTATCCGGACTGTACAAACAAGCAAATCATTTATGTCCATCTCACTACATTTAACTTTCTTCCTACGCACCTCAACAAACTCTAATGGTGTTTCTGACCCACCTTTCTTCTTCCTTTTTTGTGAGTAATTGTGCATAACTCTCATAGAACTCTCTGACCCAAGTAGACACGTACGGATTCCAGGGCTTTGTATACTTCCCAAATTTATGAAACCAGAGTGTCTCCCACATTGCTAGATATCTGTCCACTACACATCCTGTGGACAACCTCTTCTCTTCTAGAATTGTCTGTATACCAGTGGCCTTCAACCAGTTCATAGAGCGTGGCAGAGGTGCTTGGCCGGAGGCACTTGTGGTGCATGTTCTGCTGCCTGTGCAGGAGGTGGTGGAGGTGTCGGTAGTGCCAGAAGTCGTGCTGGATCATAAAGTTCTTTGAATCTCAACTCATCACGTCTTTGTTTCAGTGTCAGGTCATCTGCTGGCACTGAATCATAAATTCGAGTCCTAGACCCCGCATCATCCTCACTCTCAGAATTAGATGTGGTGAAGTGGGTGGAATATACACCCATGCTATCAGAGCTGGAACTGCTTAAGATGGGTTCTGCTAGCTGTTTTCCCTTTTCCCAACCACTTGCTTGAGTGGGTCGACGTCTAGTAGATCAAGGAGGTGCAACCTCCACAACAATGACAACCCCTTTCGCCTTTTTCCAGGGTGGTGGACCCTTTCCTGGAACCTACGGTCTAGCCATATCTGTCAAGATGAGCAAACAAGACGAATTTTCTTGCAAAGGATTAGTGAAACAATAATTCTCAACAAGTTGCAGGAAAACTCGTCAACCTAATCGGCGAGTCACAAATATCATTCGGCGAGAATGAAATGGCTCACCGAAAGTAACATAACATAAAAGCAACAATTCAGCACAAATTGGCGAGGAAAAAAGTCATTCGGCGAGGCAAAAGTGGCTTGCCAAAAATCACAGAATAAATTTACAAAAACTAGGCTTCAAGAAGGCAAGATTAAGACTATTCGGCGATGCACCGAGTCAACTCGGCGAGCACATACGTATCGCTGAAATTCACAGAACAATTTAGCACTAATTCATATCTAGTAGGTGATGGAGAGGTCATTCAGCGAACTGCAGAGTCACTCGGCGAGCTCAACTTAGCTTGCCAAATGGTCCGATGTGTCAAATCTAAAACCAATTTTTCAGATTTTTGATCATCAACCTACGAAAAATGCAATTCAAACACAATCCCACGCAATTGAAGCCTACCCACTATGCAATTTTAACTTAAGGTACTCAGACTTCCCCCAATTAATTCGAATTCAACCACCACAACGACTTTGCCCTTAAGAATGACGTCACCTAATCCATCATTGGGCAAAATCAAGTAATTCGGTTGAAATCGGGTTACTCAAACTTCACCCACACTAAACCCAACATATTAGAACCACAGTTCAAGCAATTTCACAATCAAAATCAACTATGTTTTGCTAAACACAAAATCTAATATTCTTGATTACAAATTAATGTTCAACAAGCGATTACACATACAATCGAAGCACAAAATAGATCCATTACTTCCTCAATAGCATGCTCAAAATAAATCATGTAATTAAAGGAAGATACGGGACACCAACCTCAGATGCAGACAAGAACAGAACAAAGGCAAGGAGGAAAAGGGTAGCAATGCGATAAGTTTTGATTACACAGAGACACCCATGAAAATTCAAGGAAATACTAAAATCTAAAGTGCGATTGTGAGAGTGCAAGGGTCAAAAAGTTCAAAATAAGGAAAGGTTTTGAATTTAAAATGGTTGGAAGGCCATGACCCTTTCAGTTCGCGCCTAATTGGGTGATGGACACTAACTTTACCGAACCACTCGCCGAAGTTATCAGAATGTTAGACATTCAGTTGGTTCAAAAGGCGATCAATGTCAGGCTCGCCAAGCTTCTCGTTGATTCGCTGAGTGGGTTATGAGCTCGCTCATTTGCCTTTTTATTCCAAACTTTGAATTTTGACCTACACATCCAACAGCCGTTATTCAAATAACATGAAGTAAAATTTGGGTTGCCTCTCAAGAAGCGCCTTATATAACATCGTGACACGACGTGGTCATGGGATCATGCCTCATTTTTTGAGTTCTTCAAAGTATCATTTGGGAGACCTCCTTTCGATCTTGGATTTAAATGAGTCGAGATCTGACCCATCTATGTTTCTAGGTGCTCAATGGATACCGAGTGTGATGTGACTATTTGGTTAAGAGAAGAGACATCATCTTTCATCTCCTTGAGCACTTTGTCCGATCTTTCCACCTTATTCAAGATACGAGCAAGCATATCCTCGATCCGAAAGCTTTTAGGATCAGCCCTTGGTTCTTTCGGCTTTTGACGTTCACGAGGGGCACATAGCGATTTTGTCCCCATATTGTGCCCCGGTCACGCCATTCAAGATCTTAATCTCTCCAACCATCATCATGATCTCTATTCCAACCCTGATTTCCGCCCGGCCTTGGATAGCTCAGACGAGAACCCCCCTCTTGGTTTGCCAAGAAATACACTTCTACATTGTACATGGCCTCAAAGTGTGATTCATCAGGGTTTACACCACTATTAGTATCGACCACATTTACAGCCTTGTAACCATTTCCCATGACATGTTGATATACTGTGAGTTTACGGTATTTCTAATACATTTCACTTACAAGTTGTGTGTGTCTAGGGCCCTTTTATATTGGTTTTTATGTGTTTTTATCATGTTTTGCAGGAAAGGTGATCAGGCGCGGAAGTTTAGAGACAGTTGAAGGAATTGCAGAAAAAGGGCATCCACGGAGGTGATCTACGGACCGTAGATCCATTCACGGTCCGTAGGTTATGACCGTAGATCAGCAGGTATGGTAGTGAGGACAAATCAGGGAAATCT